>NW_017307196.1:332163-346181 GCF_000935625.1 Nanorana parkeri
ATTTTATTTATTAATTCATTTTTTTATTAAATATTTTTATTTTTTACTTTACTTTTAGGGGCTTCGGGGAAATATTGGGGGTCTAAACAGATCCCTGATATTTCCCTCTTAAAATAGAAAAAGAGATTGAGAACACAGAGTCCTCAATCTCTTTTTCTGTGTCCCCTGTTATCGATGAACAGGAATCCTCTATACTGAGTGTTCCTGTTCATTGATAACATGAGGACATTGTTTGTTTACTATAACTACAATTATTAATGAACAGGAGGAGATGCAGATCACTTCCCATTCATTCATAATTGAGGATATAGTTAACATACCACGTCCTCAGTTATGTACACACACTCACTGATCACTGAGTGTGTGCACCTTGCTCTTCTCTGTGACAGCGCTGTCTCCGCCCCCACACCGCTCTGCCGGATAGGAGGCTGAGCGGTGTGTGAGGAGACGCAGGCTGCTCCTTGCGCTCTTCTTTCACAGCGCTCGGCCGACTATCACAGTTTCTCTCCTCCTGGTTGGGACATAGAGCAGCGCCCAGCGGGGAGAAAAGAAACCAGTGATGCGTCGATGTTTCGGCAGGAAAATGGCACTTTTGGCATTATGCCAAAAGTGCCATTTTTGGCCGATATGTTTCGCCGGCCGATATATTGGTGCATCCCTACCTGGAATGTATTGAGCTGATTTAAACATGTTCAGTTGCTCACTTTGACGATTTTCCTTGGTTTGCAGTCACTAAAACCTTTGCTGAAGTCTGTTAAGGATCTAGCTGGGAGTGACACGTGTATCCTGTGTTGTTATGAAGAGAGAACAACTGGCAAGAACCCTGACATTGAGAAAAAGTTCTTTGAGGTGAGATTGTGTTATTTGGTAATATTATTTTGTTCTTTTCTGACCAGCTGCTGCTTTCAGCCGGAGTAACTGCCATGTTCCTAAATAACATGGGGTGGGTGGGGGGGAATTCCCTCTTTCATTTTCAAATCTTCACTGAATAAACTGAGAGAAGCTGATTGGTTGCCATGCAATTGACTGGCCTCTTGTCTGATATAGAATGCTGGTAGAACACAATGGGCAGCATTTACCAAAACTAGAGCAGACAGAATTTGAAGCAGTTGCCTGTAGTAACCAATCAGCTTCTCGCTTCAGTTTGTTCTGCTCCAGATTCTGGCTGCTCCAGTTTTGATAAATTCCCCCCAGTGTAGTTAGGGTAATAAATGGTGTTACATGTAAAGAATACCTGTCATAAGGAAAACATGAAAGCTGTCATTGCTGACCTCCCTATTTAAGGGCTTTTGCCTGGCTTACTGTGCTGATCCTCTGGCTTCAATACCTTTGGAATGATTTACTAATGTGTTCGCCTAACAAAGTGTATGTTATGAACAAGCAGTGGAGCTGCATGCACTTTGAATACTCAGTCATGTAAGCATTTAAGTTCATTGTGAATTTCATCCTAGCGCACCTTCATAATGCACTTGTGTTGCAGTGCAGTACTGTGCGTTGCACAAGCACAAATGCTCTAGGTGGGATTTTTGGTCCATTGTGTGCTATGCAGGCCATTCAAGTGAATGAACTGCCTTAACACATCATGCCAGAAAATGCACATTTTGTTTAGTGCACCGCAACAAATTACGCTGTTGTGAATGGGCCCTAATGAGAGCGAGCAGCGTTTAGTCATTCCGGCCTCAGGGGTTGATGGGCAAGGCTCGATTTGACTAGGGTGTACAATGAAAAAGATATACTCCCCTAAACCACAGATCCGACTGACTGCTAGACTGGTTGTTAGAGTTAAGATGACTTCTGTCCGGAGTTCTTCTTTAAAGGTAATAATGGTGGCAGACACAAAGGTTACGCGCAGAAAAAAGTCCGGTCGCACACCGCAAGCTAAGCTAAAAAATTGATTGTAGCACCCAGGTACACATCGTCCCACAGTGGATCGTCTTCACTCTGACATGTTTCACCCAGTGATGCGCTTAATCATAGAGAGATGACTAAGCCTATTATTGGGTGAAACATGTCAGAGTGAAGAAGTTCCGCGGCGGGGCAATGTGTACCAGTCTGGTACAATACATTTATTATCGAAGCTTGTGGTGTGCAACCAGACTTTTTTTTTCTCTGTGAGCAACTGGTGATGCTGGAGCAAGACGGGCTCAGCCGGTGGGCACCCGCCATTCTCTCTGGTGCCGCTGTGAAGGAGCGGTGATATTGGGCTTTGGAAGTTAATCACAAAGGCAATTTTTCCAAAGCATGTGTGGCTGTGCATGGATTTGTATCTGTGCTTCTGTCAGCGGCGTGCGTATCTGTGTTGCAGCTTCTCAAGGTTGACTTTGAATATGAGGAAGTGCCCATAGAAAAGCACGATGAGGAATACCGCAGTGAAGATATCCATATTCTGCAAATTTATGGAAAAAACAGGTGGGTGTGCAGATAATTCTATGTGCTTTGTAACATTTCTGTCATTGTTTTAGACGCTTATATAAATTAGGAGCCGCTTTCAAACTTGTAGAAACCTGTGACAAAAGTGCACCTATGAGGCCTACCCTTAAGAAAAAGAAACCTTTGTAGATCAATTATTTTGGCCACCAGCTACCTGTACCCAGGCCTTACGGTTATTGCCCTTACAGTAGCCAGCCGATACCTGTACCCAGGCTTTACAGTTATTGTCCTTATAGTGACCAGCCGATACTTGTACCCAGGCCTTACGGTTATTGTCCTTACAGTGGCCAGCCGATACTTGTACCCAGGCCTTACGGTTATTGTCCTTACAGTGGCCAGCCGATACTTGTACCCAGGCCTTACGGTTATTGTCCTTACAGTGGCCAGCCGATACTTGTACCCAGGCCTTACGGTTATTGTCCTTACAGTGGCCAGCCGATACTTGTACCCAGGCCTTACGGTTATTGTCCTTACAGTGGCCAGCCGATACTTGTACCCAGGCCTTACGGTTATTGTCCTTACAGTGGCCAGCCGATACTTGTACCCAGGCCTTACGGTTATTGTCCTTACAGTGGCCAGCCGATACTTGTACCCAGGCCTTACGGTTATTGTCCTTACAGTGGCCAGCCGATACTTGTACCCAGGCCTTACGGTTATTGTCCTTACAGTGGCCAGCCGATACTTGTACCCAGGCCTTACGGTTATTGTCCTTACAGTGGCCAGCCGATACTTGTACCCAGGCCTTACGGTTATTGTCCTTACAGTGGCCAGCCGATACTTGTACCCAGGCCTTACGGTTATTGTCCTTACAGTGGCCAGCCGATACTTGTACCCAGGCCTTACGGTTATTGTCCTTACAGTGGCCAGCCGATACTTGTACCCAGGCCTTACGGTTATTGTCCTTACAGTGGCCAGCCGATACTTGTACCCAGGCCTTACGGTTATTGTCCTTACAGTGGCCAGCCGATACTTGTACCCAGGCCTTACGGTTATTGTCCTTACAGTGGCCAGCCGATACTTGTACCCAGGCCTTACGGTTATTGTCCTTACAGTGGCCAGCCGATACTTGTACCCAGGCCTTACGGTTATTGTCCTTACAGTGGCCAGCCGATACTTGTACCCAGGCCTTACGGTTATTGTCCTTACAGTGGCCAGCCGATACTTGTACCCAGGCCTTACGGTTATTGTCCTTACAGTGGCCAGCCGATACTTGTACCCAGGCCTTACGGTTATTGTCCTTACAGTGGCCAGCCGATACTTGTACCCAGGCCTTACGGTTATTGTCCTTACAGTGGCCAGCCGATACTTGTACCCAGGCCTTACGGTTATTGTCCTTACAGTGGCCAGCCGATACTTGTACCCAGGCCTTACGGTTATTGTCCTTACAGTGGCCAGCCGATACTTGTACCCAGGCCTTACGGTTATTGTCCTTACAGTGGCCAGCCGATACTTGTACCCAGGCCTTACGGTTATTGTCCTTACAGTGGCCAGCCGATACTTGTACCCAGGCCTTACGGTTATTGTCCTTACAGTGGCCAGCCGATACTTGTACCCAGGCCTTACGGTTATTGTCCTTACAGTGGCCAGCCGATACTTGTACCCAGGCCTTACGGTTATTGTCCTTACAGTGGCCAGCCGATACTTGTACCCAGGCCTTACGGTTATTGTCCTTACAGTGGCCAGCCGATACTTGTACCCAGGCCTTACGGTTATTGTCCTTACAGTGGCCAGCCGATACTTGTACCCAGGCCTTACGGTTATTGTCCTTACAGTGGCCAGCCGATACTTGTACCCAGGCCTTACGGTTATTGTCCTTACAGTGGCCAGCCGATACTTGTACCCAGGCCTTACAGTTATTGCCCTTACAGTAGCCAGCCGATACCTGTACCCAGGCTTTACAGTTATTGTCCTTATAGTGACCAGCCGATACTTGTACCCAGGCCTTACGGTTATTGTCCTTAAGGCCTTACAGTTATTGCACTTATAGTAGCCAGCCGATACCTGTACCCAGGCCTTACAGTTATTGTCCTTACAGTAGCCAGCCGATACCTGTACCCAGGCCTTACAGTTATTGTCCTTACAGTAGCCAGCCGATACCTGTACCCAGGCCTTACAGTTATTGTCCTTACAGTAGCCAGCCGATACCTGTACCCAGGCCTTACAGTTATTGTCCTTACAGTAGCCAGCCGATACCTGTACCCAGGCCTTACAGTTATTGTCCTTACAGTAGCCAGCCGATACCTGTACCCAGGCCTTACAGTTATTGTCCTTACAGTAGCCAGCCGATACCTGTACCCAGGCCTTACAGTTATTGTCCTTACAGTAGCCAGCCGATACCTGTACCCAGGCCTTACAGTTATTGTCCTTACAGTAGCCAGCCGATACCTGTACCCAGGCCTTACAGTTATTGTCCTTACAGTAGCCAGCCGATACCTGTACCCAGGCCTTACAGTTATTGTCCTTACAGTAGCCAGCCGATACCTGTACCCAGGCCTTACAGTTATTGTCCTTACAGTAGCCAGCCGATACCTGTACCCAGGCCTTACAGTTATTGTCCTTACAGTAGCCAGCCGATACCTGTACCCAGGCCTTACAGTTATTGTCCTTACAGTAGCCAGCCGATACCTGTACCCAGGCCTTACAGTTATTGTCCTTACAGTAGCCAGCCGATACCTGTACCCAGGCCTTACAGTTATTGTCCTTACAGTAGCCAGCCGATACCTGTACCCAGGCCTTACAGTTATTGTCCTTACAGTAGCCAGCCGATACCTGTACCCAGGCCTTACAGTTATTGTCCTTACAGTAGCCAGCCGATACCTGTACCCAGGCCTTACAGTTATTGTCCTTACAGTAGCCAGCCGATACCTGTACCCAGGCCTTACAGTTATTGTCCTTACAGTAGCCAGCCGATACCTGTACCCAGGCCTTACAGTTATTGTCCTTACAGTAGCCAGCCGATACCTGTACCCAGGCCTTACAGTTATTGTCCTTACAGTAGCCAGCCGATACCTGTACCCAGGCCTTACAGTTATTGTCCTTACAGTAGCCAGCCGATACCTGTACCCAGGCCTTACAGTTATTGTCCTTACAGTAGCCAGCCGATACCTGTACCCAGGCCTTACAGTTATTGTCCTTACAGTAGCCAGCCGATACCTGTACCCAGGCCTTACAGTTATTGTCCTTACAGTAGCCAGCCGATACCTGTACCCAGGCCTTACAGTTATTGTCCTTACAGTAGCCAGCCGATACCTGTACCCAGGCCTTACAGTTATTGTCCTTACAGTAGCCAGCCGATACCTGTACCCAGGCCTTACAGTTATTGTCCTTACAGTAGCCAGCCGATACCTGTACCCAGGCCTTACAGTTATTGTCCTTACAGTAGCCAGCCGATACCTGTACCCAGGCCTTACAGTTATTGTCCTTACAGTAGCCAGCCGATACCTGTACCCAGGCCTTACAGTTATTGTCCTTACAGTAGCCAGCCGATACCTGTACCCAGGCCTTACAGTTATTGTCCTTACAGTAGCCAGCCGATACCTGTACCCAGGCCTTACAGTTATTGTCCTTACAGTAGCCAGCCGATACCTGTACCCAGGCCTTACAGTTATTGTCCTTACAGTAGCCAGCCGATACCTGTACCCAGGCCTTACAGTTATTGTCCTTACAGTAGCCAGCCGATACCTGTACCCAGGCCTTACAGTTATTGTCCTTACAGTAGCCAGCCGATACCTGTACCCAGGCCTTACAGTTATTGTCCTTACAGTAGCCAGCCGATACCTGTACCCAGGCCTTACAGTTATTGTCCTTACAGTAGCCAGCCGATACCTGTACCCAGGCCTTACAGTTATTGTCCTTACAGTAGCCAGCCGATACCTGTACCCAGGCCTTACAGTTATTGTCCTTACAGTAGCCAGCCGATACCTGTACCCAGGCCTTACAGTTATTGTCCTTACAGTAGCCAGCCGATACCTGTACCCAGGCCTTACAGTTATTGTCCTTACAGTAGCCAGCCGATACCTGTACCCAGGCCTTACAGTTATTGTCCTTACAGTAGCCAGCCGATACCTGTACCCAGGCCTTACAGTTATTGTCCTTACAGTAGCCAGCCGATACCTGTACCCAGGCCTTACAGTTATTGTCCTTACAGTAGCCAGCCGATACCTGTACCCAGGCCTTACAGTTATTGTCCTTACAGTAGCCAGCCGATACCTGTACCCAGGCCTTACAGTTATTGTCCTTACAGTAGCCAGCCGATACCTGTACCCAGGCCTTACAGTTATTGTCCTTACAGTAGCCAGCCGATACCTGTACCCAGGCCTTACAGTTATTGTCCTTACAGTAGCCAGCCGATACCTGTACCCAGGCCTTACAGTTATTGTCCTTACAGTAGCCAGCCGATACCTGTACCCAGGCCTTACAGTTATTGTCCTTACAGTAGCCAGCCGATACCTGTACCCAGGCCTTACAGTTATTGTCCTTACAGTAGCCAGCCGATACCTGTACCCAGGCCTTACAGTTATTGTCCTTACAGTAGCCAGCCGATACCTGTACCCAGGCCTTACAGTTATTGTCCTTACAGTAGCCAGCCGATACCTGTACCCAGGCCTTACAGTTATTGTCCTTACAGTAGCCAGCCGATACCTGTACCCAGGCCTTACAGTTATTGCCCTTATAGTAGCTAGCTGATATCTGTACCCAGGCCTTACAGTTATTGTCCTTACAGTAGCCAGCCGATACCTGTACCCAGGCCTTACAGTTATTGCCCTTATAGTAGCCAGCCGATACCTGTACCCAGGCCTTACAGTTAGTGCCCTTAATATAACCCGCTGGTCCCGGCCTTACAGTTATTGTCCTTACAGTAGCCAGCCGATACCTGTACCCAGGCCTTACAGTTATTGCCCTTATAGTAGCCAGCCGATACCTGTACCCAGGCCTTACAGTTATTGCCCTTATAGTAGCCAGCTGATACCTGAACCCAGGCCTTACAGTTATTGCCCTTATAGTAGCCAGCTGATACCTGTACCCAGACCTTACAGTTATTGCCCTTACAGTAGCCAGCTGATACCTGTAGCCAGCTGATACCTGTACCCAGACCTTACAGTTATTGTCCGAATAGTAGCCACCCGATACCTGTACCCAGGCCTTACAGTTATTGCCCTTATAGTGACCAGCCATTACCTGTAGCCAACCCTTAAGTTATTCTATAGTTATTGCTCTGTGTGGTTAGTGGTTAGTTGATTTTCTTGCCAATGACAAGTCTGTCCTCTCCATGGCTTTTCCGGACACATCACCAGCCGATATGTCTTTGGATGGGTTTACAGTGCACTTTCGTAGTCTGAGTGCATAGAGGTATTGCATTATAAAGCTCAGTGATTAGTATTATCCTAAATATTGTAAATATTGCACATAGCCATTTACATTTTAGCCTTTTGATATTAAGGCACTCCCTCAACACATTATGGCTCCTCTTAATGTCTCTGCATTGCATTGCGGGATGTGGTGTGGTTGTGGCCCGGCATAGACATTTGCTTCCCTTGAATGCAGGGATTACAGTGATGCACTGCAGCAGCATTGTAATAAATCAGCACTGGAAATCTGTGGTGCGTGCTCATGAGTTTTACAGGTTAAGAACAGCATGACAAGTATTACAGTTAGTTTAGCAAATACTTTTCCCCTTTTTGTATAGAAATCTGCTGCATAAAACTTGTGTATAAAGATTTAAAGTTGGCTTGATTACCTTCCCATTCTCCCAACAGCTCTTCCCACCAGTGAAGTCAGTAAGTCGTGTCTGGCAGTGGGAAGGATGCTCAGAATATACCTCTTGGTCCACCTGCATTCCTGGAAGGGCTCAACCAGTCACTAATGAGAAAGGAAGATGGCAGTGGTATGCAGTATGAGGCACAAAGCTTGCACACAAAATGGCTGCATAATGCTGTTAAGTTAGTATCTGTTTCTGTTCTCATACTTCCATATCCTCCAGTTTTTTCTGTAGTATTGTTTTGGAACCCCAATCTGTTTTTGTATTGCTCTTATGTAACACAGCAGGCTGTTTTCAATTTAATGCATTGCATGTCCTATAATGTGAGGTGACGGCAGCTTTCCGGAACCCTGTTGTTGGCCTCTTCCTACAGCTTAAACAAAGTGAGCACTCTGGGTCTTTCCAAATGCTTTGGAACTATAACTACCAGCACTTCTGATGAATGGGAGCCACTCACATCATTCACGTCCTTGTTGAAATTTGCCATTTTGGTGCATTGACCACAATTACAGTCTGTTGGGGGGCGACATCGGAGCAACCGCAGAAAACGCGAGCAGACACAAACCTCCATATGCATTATATCTCATCTGCAGATTAAATACAGTCCCTAGTACTGCAAGACTAGAGTGCTAGCCAGCAAGCCATTGTTCTGCTCTTAAAGTGAAATGACAACCTCTTTTCCTTTACAGCCAAGGAAGGTGCCACTTCGTCTATTTGGATTGCAGCTGCCATGGTGCTGCACATCAAAGTCCAAATCCCATTCGTACTGCCACGGTCTCAAAACCACAAGGTATATGTGGTGCCCAGGTGACCGCACGGATGGCGCCGTGCAAAACACTAATAGTAAATAAAAGTAAATCACCGGCACACACTTGAAGGGTTTTTAAAGTATTGATATGTTTATTCAATACCCAATGTCACATACTGTCATACGGTGCTGCTCTAGCACCGTATATACCCAATGTCACATACTGTCATACGGTGCTGCTCTAGCACCGTATATACCCAATGTCACATACTGTCATACTGTGCTGCTCTAGCACCGTATATACCCAATGCCACATACTGTCATACTGTGCTGCTCTAGCACCGTATATACCCAATGCCACATACTGTCATACTGTGCTGCTCTAGCACCGTATATACCCAATGTCACATACTGTCATACGGTGCTGCTCTAGCACCGTATATACCCAATGTCACATACTGTCATACGATGCTGCTCTAGCACCGTATATACCCAATGTCACATACTGTCATACGGTGCTGCTCTAGCACCGTATGACAGTATGTGACATTGGGTATTGAATAAACATATAAATACTTTAAAAACCCTTCACGTGTGTGCGAGTGATTTACTTTTATTTACTAATGGTGCTGCACATGTGATCAGCTACGACACCAGCCATTGGAGGGCTTAAAAGTTGAGAGCTGAAATAAGCACACTGGCAACCTTGATGGTTGGCATGCCTTTTAAGTAACTGATTTGGGAGACCATGAAATGAATGGTACTGCTTTGCTGCAAAACCTGCGGGTAATAGGAGGGGGTTATACCCTGGTCTGGCCTACATTTTCTTTGTTTACCAGTGTCCAGTCCTTCTGTAGTAGGTAGTGGTAGACGGTTTCAGACTTCCTGTGTCCCTCAATGGACTCCAATAAAAGGATTTTTACGGTGAGTGTGAAAATCCTAATTTTTGTAAAGGAAAAATACTGCAGGTAGGCATTTAAATGGCTGGATTTTTCTCAACATATATGTCATTTTTTAAGTTTGTAACCATGTCTCTTTAATCATGTTTTTTTTAACTGAATTCCCAGGATGCTGTGCAATGTCACATCTTGGGAACAATCACTTGTGGGTACATTTAAAGAATCACCTTTTTTTTTTAATGCTCCCTTTGGTTGGCCTTGTGACAGAAGTGTGATACCTCTGACTTTGTACATATGCGGCTGTAATTATGAAGCGGGACCATGCAATGTGCCCATGGGCAGTATGTGACTTCTCTGCATGTATCCCGGTACTGTACTTAACAAATAAATCACTTTTTATACTTGGCAGGTTACTGATATCTTATATTGTGTAATTTGATTGCATATAATAATATTTTTTCACAGCAGCAGATCTATCGACTGCCTCACACAAGGAGGGAATGTGATAAACATTTCAAGTTGTATGTCAAGCGAGGCAGGCGCTACAAAGACCTGCCACTGAGCATGTCTTGATTACTATCACGCACAACCCAACAGGAAGTGGGCATTTACAAGCACAAGCCGGGCACTAGCCGCTGTCAGAGGAGAGCTCCGACGTGGAGTACCACATAGGCACGGGTGTGTGTCTCCTGGTCTGCTAACAACACAGAGATGGAGGAGGAGGAGGACTATATTCTCAATAAGTTTCCCTTGCATTCTTGTGTTGACTAAAGAGAGCTGCACATGAACCTGGTTTTAGGAACAGTCGATGGACCGCGAGGTTGGGCTTTGCTTATAAGGACTCACACGATTGATGTTTTTCTACTTCTCCATGCTCTCTAATGGAGCCCCAGATAGCAGTAATAATCAGACAGGGGTTCTAAGCTTTCCTCACTCTGCCTAAAACTAGAAACAATGTTTTTGGCTTGACATACAATTATATTTTTCTTACCACTATAATCAGGTTATTGTATGGACTCTTTCATAAGTGGCAGTGACTAAACATGTCCTGCAGGTGGTGCTAGAGTCAGGTGCCACCATGCTCAAAGTTTTTTTAACCCCTTCGTGACTGACGACGTACAGTGTACGTCGCCAGCATCGGGGCTGTTTAAACAGACTCCCGGTGACTTTTGCCGCCGGGACTCTGTTTAAACTTGTAGAGCCGACTGTCGGCTTTACAACAGAAGCGATCCTGGCGACTTACCTGTCGCCAGATCGCTTCTGCGTTCCGAAGAATGCTTGTAGGCTTGTAAACTTGTAGAGCCGACTGTCGGCTTTACAACAGAAGCGATCCTGGCACTTTATCATGATTTTCTGATCAAAATGTGCAGGTCGCATACCCATCTATCGCGCAGATGTGATTATTATTCCTTTGCATGCAATAGTTATGTAACTGTTGCAAGCATTTGTTTCTTAGAACTCTCATATGACTGTGATAAGCAGAGGTGCAACAATACTTTGGGGCCTATGTAAAGTGGAGAGCAGATGCACCCCCGGACACTTCAATGTTTACTCCACACCGTGTCTGAGCAATTCATAAAATGCAGGCCATGATATCTAATGGAGTTCTCTCTGCTTATTGCTGCAAAAAAGACTCGATTGGAGGAGATGCTGGTCACATGACTTTGCGTGACCATGCCCTTCTCCCTTTTTCTTCCATTCATTTTTATGGTGTTCTGCTTGCTTGGGAATGTAATTTGCATTTGTGAAGGCCTGTGTGTGTGGGTGAGCATTGGTTCAGATCTGCTTCTCTCCCTATACAAGTCAAGGTGAATGCAAACGCAGCTTGAAGCAGGTTGATGACACATAGGAGGTTAAGTGCACCTGCCAATGAATTCTGAATGGACTGATCTCAAATGCACCTAAAGACAAGCTGCATTTGGCCGTGATTAAAGGCCAAAGCCTGCCAACACAAACCCTTAGGCACGCCAAAGTGCTTTTTAAATGTTTCTTCTACAAATGGGCTTTCAATAGTCAGACTAATGTAAGGTTTTTCATGTACACCTAACAGGCCATGTCTGAATAATCGCTCAATCAGTGATGGACTAATACTGGTCACACTTTTATCAATTTCCTATCACTATCATGGAGACAGTCATCCCGATGTGAGTCGTCTTCTTCTCTAGATTAGGTCATTTTTTCCTGTTTTTAAAACAAACTTTATTTATAATGTGCAGAGCCTGTGAAGCAATCTCCATAAATATATATAATGTATTTCATCATTTTGTGAATGTCATGTTGAATTCTGGTTGGCTGTCTGTTTTACATAGTAAAACAGCACAGCCGACAATTCCAAGCAGGCTAGGTCATCTAAACGGTGTTTTATGTGTTTGCTTTTTGATAGACTTTTTTTTTTCAAGTGAACGATTTTACTAACCTAGGAAGCCTGCATTGGCAATCACACCCTTCTTCAACCTCTTCTACATTTGGTTTTGCAGAGCTTGTCTTTTTCTCAGCATGTGCACAACTGACAGTCACTGAAATAAAGTGTTCTAGGTCCCAATGTGGGAGCTGCACCACCTGATCCGATGTCACAGTTGGTATCATAGGGCTTTGCAGGTAACAGGCTCTTCTTAAGCTGGCCATGCACCTATAGATTCTCTGCAGATTCCTGGAAGAAGTTTGCCTGGCTGTTGTGGTGAACCTAGCGCCTGCAGGGTCTATGCCCTGGAAGAAGTATTAGATTTAGGGGTTCAGACTTTGGCCTGGGTATGGGTGTAATGCATGTTCTGGATCAGCATGAGATCCAGATAAGTGGCATTTCCAGGTATGCAGTCTCACCCCCTGTAACGTTCAGTACGGTTTCCTTTTGGGGCAAATCCCATTTGTGGGTTGTGGTAGTATGTGGATATTTTGCATGGTACCCCTGGGGTGCAATCCTCCCTCACTGCAGTGCTTTATGGTGTGCTGCATTCGTAAAATGGGCATTTTTTTTGTGTGTTAAAGCTCACTGCTTACCCATTAAAAATAAATAGGCCGCCCTAACGTGATAACACCTTACATTAATGGATCACCTGGTGTGAATGGGCCCTTCATCATGGTTCCTCTGAGACACTCAAACGACTGGATCTACACTGAGTGGCCAGATTATTATGACCACCCCATCAGTACTTCGTTGGGCCGCCTCGTGACTCCACGAGATGATGAAAGGTGATGCGAGGAATCTGACATGGCACTGTTGCCCTTCTGTTGTCTTGTACCAGTCTTGCCACTCTCTGTTCTGCCCTAACATTGACTAGTCGCTGACGGCCACAATTCGCACGTTCAGTCCCAGATTTTCGGCTGACAGTCCGGTCTTTAAACACTTTAACAACAGCTGCTCTTGAACATTTAACGAATTCTGCTGTTTTGCTGATACTCGCTCCATGGCTCCGAGCGCCAACAATCATCCCACGTTCAAAGGCTGTTAAATCGCGTTGTTTCCCCGTATCTTCAGAAAAAAATCACTTCTTCTGTCATGGTAAACAACCTGCTTCCCTATTTATAATGGTCTGGCCCTCTAGCAACTTCAGCGCCAAATTATAGCTAATTTGCCTACAAACGTCAGGTGGTCATAATAATCTGGCCACTCAGTGTATTATTAATGTAACCCTAGCACTTTTGTTGTTCTTCCACCTAATTCTGAATTCCCTTCTCAGCATGCCATGAATACTGTTGTGCCAATGATAAATAAATCCGTATAGGAACAAGCACAGGATTGCATTATTTATAAGCACAGGCTCTCTCTCTCTCTCTGCTAATAAGACTGTGCGGCCCTCATCCCATGTACACTGCTTGCAGAGAATCCGGTCACAGTGCCTGGAGTCGCCACCTCTGATGACATTGGATTTCCATTTGAGGAAGTGTATTTAATATGATGAAATAATTACAAAGTATCCAGCTTGGCAAAGGTTCCATTTATCTGTGTAGAGATAGAACCAGAAATTCTGGAACTTTCTACCGGACGTCTTATCACTTGCAACCATTCAGTGATAAGTCCTTGGTGTGTCAAGGGGAGTGCTGGGCTTGCAACTCATAGCTACCAAGTCTTTCCTTTTTCATATCCCTAGTACAGTGGTACCCAGGGCCGGTGCTAGACTATTTTGCGCTCTAGGCAAGACTAGCTACTTTCACCCCCCAGCCCCCTTCGCGCAGCACAGCCCCC
>NW_017307196.1:346249-358282 GCF_000935625.1 Nanorana parkeri
GGGGGGGGGTGAATGGTCAACGCTGCTCCCTAGGCAGCAGTGCACCCTAGTTTTGGCAGCACCGGCCCTGATGGTACTTCGGTTCACGAACTTAATTCGTTGCACGATTCTGGTAGCGAACCGAGTCAATCTGTGATCAGACCGCGATTTCGACTAGAGGAACCCACGGCTATGTTTCAGAGCAGGGAAGATAACTGCGGTTGTGTTCGTCACCCGATGCGGAGTTCACGTAGGGAAGCAAAATTTTGCCGAACTTCCTGTTCGCGAACCGAATTGTTCGCAAACAGAAGCGTTTGCGAACCGAGGCACCACTGTATAGCCCAGGGACAGGTAACCTAGGCAAATACCATCATAGCTGTAGCTGCCAGAGTCTTGCAGTGCCTCATGAGACTTGTAGTTCCACAAAAGCTGAAGTGCTGAAGTTGCCTACCTCCTGGTATAGCATTTTTAAAATTTAAATGAGGGGCTATGATTGGCTAATGTGCACATAGGTTATTCACTCAGCTGCCGGATGTAAAGCAAAAGCCTCTTTTTAGTTTTGAATAAAGGAGGAAATGGGTAAACCCTTGGTTTTTGCCTTCAACTTCCTGTCCTGGAAGCACAACAGGAAGTGAGAGGAAATCTCCTCTTAGTAGTCACCAAACAGGGCTCCCCACTACAAGATCTTTTTTCTCACCTCCTGTTCTGGTATAAATTGAATTTATTTTGGATTTCCCATCACTTTCTGCTTCCGTTAATAGGGTCACCAAGGTTTAGAGGACGAGGGCCCATTCAAACTTTAGCGATCCATTGCGGGTGCCTTGAGGCGGCATATATCTATTGTCAATTGGCTGCCAGTTGCACTCCGATCAGTAAAGTAAAATTTCTATTTGCTGTGTGTCACTGAACTTTATTTTCTGCTCATTGTCCTGGCCGGGGGCCGGCAGCTCTATCTAGGGGGGGGTTACGGTGTTGGGCTACAGCCAACACATCGGTACCACGAGTCCACGGCTGAGGATTCTGCTGAAGCGGCACTCCTTATTGTTGCGTGTTATCCCGCTGAAATGAATCATTGTGCTGGGATAAAAGAGGCGGGCGCGGGTGAATGTGCTGTGCCAGGTGTTTGATTATAGGGCACTGGTTCATTCCATGAATAATACATGCTGCACATTCACAGCAGGTGTAAGCATTCCATTACAGAGCCTGCACAGGCAGTCTCAGCCTACGAGCCAATTCCTGAAACCATGTCAGTGATGTTACAGTTTTTAAAAAGCAAAACCCTTCCTTAGGAGCCCGAAATTACTTTTGTTAGCCAAAAAAAGCCTCTTCTTTGTGCCCCTCTGATCTAGAGTTAGATAAGCCTATCTGTGTGCCCCTCTGATCTAGGGTCATATGAGCCAATCGGTGTGCCCCTCTGATCTAGGGTCATATGAGCCAATCTGTGTGCCCCTCTGATCTAGAGTCTGATGAGCCAATCTGTGTGCCCCTCTGATCTAGAGTCAGATGAGCCAATCTGTGTGCCCCTCTGATCTAGAGTCAGATGAGCCAATCTGTGTGCCCCTCTGATCTAGAGTCAGAAAAGCCTCTGCATCCGCAGCTCAGTGTAGAGTTTTTGGCATGTGCTAGGAATTAACTCCTTAGTATACACAGGAGTTATGTCATCCCAGCACAGCCAATCACAATGACCAAAGATCCCTGACCCAGGAAAATGTGACTTTTTCTGTGTCATATGTTCAGGTGTATGACCTTTTATACCTGTAGGCTCTGTCTGAATGAAGAGCTAATGTTTGCATGTTCAGATATGTAAAAGTATTTAACAATTTCCATGTGGTGTACTTACTTTTATCTTCAGTTCATTGAAAGACACAGCAGATCATGAGATTCTGACTGATGGGTTATATCTGCAGGAGTCGGGGGGGTACTTACTTTTATCTTCAGTTCATTGAAGGACACAGGAGATCCTGACTGATGGGTTATATCTGCAGGAGTCGGGGGGGTACTTACTTTTATCTTCAGTTCATTGAAGGACACAGGAGATCCTGACTGATGGGTTATATCTGCAGGAGTCGGGGGGGTACTTACTTTTATCTTCAGTTCATTGAAGGACACAGGAGATCCTGACTGATGGGTTATATCTGCAGGAGTCGGGGGGGTACTTACTTTTATCTTCAGTTCATTGAAGGACACAGGAGATCCTGACTGATGGGTTATATCTGCAGGAGTCGGGGGGGTACTTACTTTTATCTTCAGTTCATTGAAGGACACAGGAGATCCTGACTGATGGGTTATATCTGCAGGAGTCGGGGGGGTACTTACTTTTATCTTCAGTTCATTGAAGGACACAGGAGATCCTGACTGATGGGTTATATCTGCAGGAGTCGGGGGGGTACTTACTTTTATCTTCAGTTCATTGAAGGACACAGGAGATCCTGACTGATGGGTTATATCTGCAGGAGTCGGGGGGGTACTTACTTTTATCTTCAGTTCATTGAAGGACACAGGAGATCCTGACTGATGGGTTATATCTGCAGGAGTCGGGGGGGTACTTACTTTTATCTTCAGTTCATTGAAGGACACAGGAGATCCTGACTGATGGGTTATATCTGCAGGAGTCGGGGGGGTACTTACTTTTATCTTCAGTTCATTGAAGGACACAGGAGATCCTGACTGATGGGTTATATCTGCAGGAGTCGGGGGGGTACTTACTTTTATCTTCAGTTCATTGAAGGACACAGGAGATCCTGACTGATGGGTTATATCTGCAGGAGTCGGGGGGGTACTTACTTTTATCTTCAGTTCATTGAAGGACACAGGAGATCCTGACTGATGGGTTATATCTGCAGGAGTCGGGGGGGTACTTACTTTTATCTTCAGTTCATTGAAGGACACAGGAGATCCTGACTGATGGGTTATATCTGCAGGAGTCGGGGGGGTACTTACTTTTATCTTCAGTTCATTGAAGGACACAGGAGATCCTGACTGATGGGTTATATCTGCAGGAGTCGGGGGGGTACTTACTTTTATCTTCAGTTCATTGAAGGACACAGGAGATCCTGACTGATGGGTTATATCTGCAGGAGTCGGGGGGGTACTTACTTTTATCTTCAGTTCATTGAAGGACACAGGAGATCCTGACTGATGGGTTATATCTGCAGGAGTCGGGGGGGTACTTACTTTTATCTTCAGTTCATTGAAGGACACAGGAGATCCTGACTGATGGGTTATATCTGCAGGAGTCGGGGGGGTACTTACTTTTATCTTCAGTTCATTGAAGGACACAGGAGATCCTGACTGATGGGTTATATCTGCAGGAGTCGGGGGGGTACTTACTTTTATCTTCAGTTCATTGAAGGACACAGGAGATCCTGACTGATGGGTTATATCTGCAGGAGTCGGGGGGGTACTTACTTTTATCTTCAGTTCATTGAAGGACACAGGAGATCCTGACTGATGGGTTATATCTGCAGGAGTCGGGGGGGTACTTACTTTTATCTTCAGTTCATTGAAGGACACAGGAGATCCTGACTGATGGGTTATATCTGCAGGAGTCGGGGGGGTACTTACTTTTATCTTCAGTTCATTGAAGGACACAGGAGATCCTGACTGATGGGTTATATCTGCAGGAGTCGGGGGGGTACTTACTTTTATCTTCAGTTCATTGAAGGACACAGGAGATCCTGACTGATGGGTTATATCTGCAGGAGTCGGGGGTGTACTTACTTTTATCTTCAGTTCATTGAAAGACACAGGAGATCATGAGATTCTGACTGATGGGTTATATCTGCAGGAGTTGGGGGGTGCACTTACTTTTGTCTTCAGTTCATTGAAGGACACAGGAGATCCTGACTGATGGGTTATATCTGCAGGAGTCGGGGGTGCACTTACTTTTGTCTTCAGTTCATTGAAGGACACAGGAGATCCTGACTGATGGGTTATATCTGCAGGAGTCGGGGGTGCACTTACTTTTGTCTTCAGTTCATTGAAGGACACAGGAGATCCTGACTGATGGGTTATATCTGCAGGAGTCGGGGGTGCACTTACTTTTGTCTTCAGTTCATTGAAGGACACAGGAGATCCTGACTGATGGGTTATATCTGCAGGAGTCGGGGGTGCACTTACTTTTGTCTTCAGTTCATTGAAGGACACAGGAGATCCTGACTGATGGGTTATATCTGCAGGAGTCGGGGGTGCACTTACTTTTGTCTTCAGTTCATTGAAGGACACAGGAGATCCTGACTGATGGGTTATATCTGCAGGAGTCGGGGGTGCACTTACTTTTGTCTTCAGTTCATTGAAGGACACAGGAGATCCTGACTGATGGGTTATATCTGCAGGAGTCGGGGGTGTACTTACTTTTGTCTTCTGCTCATTGAGGGACACAGGAGATCATGAGATCCTGACTGATGGGTTATAGCTGCAGGAGTTGGGGGTTAGGGTTGCCACCTTTTTTTCCAAGCGAAACCCGAACACTCTAGCGACGCGCGGACATTTTTTGGGGAGAAAGAGTCACGGCGTATTCATATGTAAATAGCACCACCCATTCATATGTGAATATCACAGTTGAGACTATTTTCAGTGGAGGGCCAGTAGCCCCTATCTTAAAATTCTGTCTGCCTGACATCTTGTGTCCGGGTTCCTGCTGCCATGAAACCCGGACACGGCATTCAAAACCCGAACTGTCCGGGTAAAGCTTGGACAGGTGGCAACCCTAGTTGGTGTGTACTTACTTTTGTCTTCTGCTCATTGAAGGACACAGCAGATCACGAGTTCCTGACTGATGGGTTATATCTGCAGGAGTCGGGGTGCACTTTTGGGATGATGTGTGTTTCTGTAGGGGAACGTTGTTCTATGTCTCTGTCATAGTGATGGTATTTGCAGATTGTTGAAGCATCTGTGAGTCTCGGATCTCATTATCACCAGTCTCTCTCTCTGTATATATTTTGTATACGTCCCCTGTGCGGCTGGTGGGGGCCATGCGTTGGTTAATGCGTCCTTTGTTTTGCCACCTTGTATAATGACGTTGTCATGGTTACTGGGTGCGGCTCCAAGCTCAGCAATTGATAATAAGGGGGAAGAGAGCGCAGAGGAAATCTCACACAACCACACCCACCCGCAGAGGAAGCAGCGCACACCAAGCGACCTCCCCAACTACATGCTACAGGCTGGGGCAGCACAGGGCCTGCTATCTGCTGATGAACTACAAGTTCCAGCATGCACTTCAAGCATGATTATGCAGCATAAAGAGGCCCCTCCAGTCACCGGTCCGCTCAAAACTGAAGGTCACAAACTACTTTTATTCAGGTGTGCTTTTAAAATGTGACGATACTTGTGTAAAACAGAACTATGGCCCAAACTTTTTTTCTGGGTGTTCTCGGTGTCGTTTTAAACAGCCGGCGATTTCCTGTTCAGATACAAGCGATCCGGCATCTATACAACCGCCGGTGTTCTGTCGAAATCTCCAACTTGTCGAAACCTCCAACTACCTCACGGCCGGGTACTTGCAAGTTGGAGATTTCGACCAGATGGTGTCAGACTGCAAAACACAAAGAGTGACGGAGCTTCTGTACAGCTGCATTTTAGCAATATTCAGCAGGTGGCAAACTCGACGAGTATTCTGATAACGCTTTGCGCGCATGCGCACCGCAACTGTACAGAGCTCGAGTCTTTCTGAGCAACGGAAGTGAGGTAGTTGGAATTCTCGATGAGTTGGAGCTTTCGATAGAACACCGGATCGCTCGTACAGTGGAATGTGCCCCCCCCACCGCAGTTGGCTATCCTGTTCTCCCCTGTCCCCCGTGGTGCAGGCCCGGAACGTCGGGCCTCCCCACATCGATCAAAAAGAGATCAGCAAGCTGCCAGCCGCTGATCTCTCCTCCGATCACTGGACCTGGAAGTGATGTGTATTACATCACTTCCTGTGTCCCTGCGCACATTCTCCGGGTTATTAGGGGGTCTGAAAGACCTCCGATGTCTCCATAAAGAGGACCTGTCACATTATATTTGCTATTACGTAGTGGGCTTGTTAGCCTGCTATATGATAGCAAAAAAAAGTTGAGGGTGTAAAACAAAAAAATTTAAAAATAAAAGTAACATAAGAAATGCCCCCCCCCCCCCCCCCCCCCCCCCCGCCATTAATTAGCATGTCGCCGAGGGGGACAAGGGAAGGAAAAACACAAGCAGATTTTACTGCAGCGGAGAAAAAGCACATCACCTGCCACACAGGGCTGTGCCGTGTGACAGAGCTGTGTTATTCTCAGGACTGGGTGGACGGAAATACAAATTGTCAGGAAATGCAGCTCCAGTATACAGCGTATTTCGCCTTTTTTCTGGCGTATAGCTTGTAAATAAAGAATACATGTGTGTGCCTTTATATTATTATTATACAGGATTTATATAGCGCCAACAGTGTGCGCAGCGCTTTACAATATAAGGAAGACATTACAATCACAATACAATTCAAGACAACATGGTAAGGAGGGCCCTGCCCCTGAGGGCTTACAATCTAAAAGGGAGGCATATGTGTGCTTTACATACTATACAGGCATACAGTATATGTGCCTTTATATACATACATACATATGTGGGGCTGTAGCACAGTAATATGAAAGTCAGCCATAGAGATGAATGAGAACTGGATGTGTACTGCACTTCCCATGTGATGAGTAGCTGGGTGATCACAGGAGTGTTGAGCCGAGACTTATTCTCAGTGAGTGCACAGCCACACACCAGCCTCTAGGTGGCAGCACAGCTCTGTTCACATGAATGCATCTTTATGGGATGGGAAGGAGTAATGCTTCTTGGTGGCTGATATATTAACCCCCGAAGAGGAGAAATTATATAGCGCCAACATATTCCACAGCGCTGTACAATCATTTGACAAGACAAGTAGGAAACACTAACAAGCAGCGCTGACATACAGAAACAGTGGGTGAGGGAGGACCCTGCCCCAACTAAGCACAGAAGATGAGATGTTGGCGCTATTAACCAATCCGGTTTTATCTTACGGGACAATTAATCAAAGAATTCTGATTGGTTTCCATAAACTGCAGCTCTGCTTTTTCCTTTCTGCAGGTTTAATGCGTCAGCCTTTTAAAAAAAAAAAAAATCAAGGTAAAAGATACAGCTTCTGTAAAGTGGTAAAGGGTTCCATTAATAATTTAAAGTGACACTAAACTCAGGAGTTAAATCTTAAAAATACATTAAAGTATCTTAATTATCAACAACAATGTCTCTTATTTGTGTATCACTCGGCTGTAGATCCTCCAATCATCTCTGAATTGGTGCTGACACTGTCCTTCCTTCTGGAGGGGGGCTACTTTTGTTCCCCATGGTCCCTGTGTGTGTATTGTAAAGTAAAGTAGTCACCGCTCCAAGCTCACTCCCGTGATGGACTACAATCTCATGTTTAGTTTTCTAATTTGTATTGAGATTGTAGTCCATCACAGGAGCGAGCTTGGAGCGGGGACTACTTTACAACACACACAGGAACCATGGGGAACAAAAGTAGCCCCCCTCCAGAAGGAAGGACAGTGTCAGCACCAATTCAGAGATGATTGGAGGATCTACAACCGAGTGATACACAAATAAGATACATTTTTGTTTATAGTTAAAGTAGAATTAAAGTCTTACTAGCAAGTAGTAGATATATGCAAAAACATTGTATAAAATAAAAAAGCATACCAAATAGATAAATACTTATCTCTGTCTTCGCCGCTCGCTCCCATCTGTAGCGTGCAGCTTCCCTGAACTGCCGCGCACAAAGGATCTGGGCAGGCACATGCGCAGTGGAGATCACCGGAGGGAAAGAAGAGGAGAGACTCAATAGAAGTCAATGCACGCAGCCGTGAGTGTGCACGCCGGACAGACACCGTGGGGCACTAGGAGCCTGCGCTTGATCAGAGACCAGCACCAGCGCTGGAGGGACTGCTGGAAACTACTGGAAGTAGGAAAATGATTGGATCAAGAGGCGTCATTTAAGGTAAGTCTCTACATCAGGATAGAGGGGGGCAAAAACAAAATAGACTTTAATGTCACTTTAAGGTTCTTGACTTCCTGCTGTGTCTGTGGGGGCAGGAAGTACATGGAAACCTCTCAGATGGAGGCACCGACGGTACTAAGAACCTCACAGGGGTCACATCTGGATGGAGTTTTTCGGCATGATATTGTTATTGCCTCTGGTAGTGTCATGATTTAATTTAACAGTGCAATAATATTTTATTACTACGTCTGTATGAATTTTACCCAAGTGGTTAGGGTTAGGTGAAGTAGAACTCCAACTGTTTTGTTTTTTTATAATCCCCACCCCCCCACTCTTGATAAATAAAACAACTTTACCAGGCTGTACCTACCCTCTCCGAGCTCCAGTGTGGTCCCTGGCTACCTCCTCCATTCAGTGCCACCGGATCTACTGGCAGAACAACACTTAAATTTTTCTGCCCACTTCCTATCAGTCCAGCCCGGCATTGACACATACTGTGTACATAGAATGAATGGCTATATTTGAACTATATACTAGCCATTTTGGATGAGCATCTGGCCAATGAGGCATAAAGGATTTGCGTGGCTCCACCCACTGCCCTGAAATGAGGAATATTCCTCTTATTTTTGGTTTTGTGATGGAATGAGACATGTGATTACCTTCTGTTCTAAGAAGACTTCGCTGTGATACATGTTAAAATACTGAGAAGCCCAATGTTTAGCTTGCGCATGTTATTTTCTTCCAGCCGTGGCTCCATTTGTCTTTGGAATTATCTCAATAGGAATTATCTCATACACTTTTTCCTCAACTCTTCTCTTCAATTTTCACACATCCCCTCGCTTACTTGTTAAACTGATTTGACGCGGTATAGGGAGATAACACTAGTGATTCATTGCTGTGCCTCAGAGTTCTGCAACCTGCAATTAAGTGATCAAAAGATCTGGCTGAGGAGCTCAGTAGATTTAAGGTGCCCTGCACCCACAGACTACCTGCAAATAAAAGCTTGATGAAAGGATCAGTCCACCCTATAGTGATATTGTACTTAAAAGTGAGGCCTGGTGGACTGAGTCGGCCCCATGGCTTCACATAAGTCTGCTATAGTGAGATCTCGCGGCCGTAGTTCATGCCTGTGTTTCTCTACAACCGGGGGTTTTGGGTGGACGCCTGCCCAGAAGAGTTGAAGCTGTTATAGCTGCAAAGGGCGGGCCAACTCAATATTGAACCCTACGGACTGAGACTGGGATGCCATTACAGTTCATGTGCGTGTAAAGGCCGGCGTCCCAATACTTTTGGCAATATATTGTACATTCATAGTATAAAAGTAATTACAAATCCAACAGGAAGGGTGGGAGGTCCTCATAACAGCCAGAGCAGGTGTGGTCTAGACTAGTAATCTGGCATTTCTGGAATACACCAGAAGGGTTGGCACGGATGGAAGCATTTGGCCAGGAGGGTGGTTCAGGGTAGCTGTAGCTGACGGCTCATTTATCTTCAGTCCTACTAGCTGGTTGTAACCTTTATACACCCTACACTCTGTCCCAGATATGTTAAAGAACCTGCATCTCTGACAGCTCATAAACTTTTATGTCCCAGCGGCACTAGAACTACACGGGTAGGTTGGCGGCTTCCAGCTCACCTTTTTCTTTTTGCTTTGGACAGAGCGGGGAAGCGTTTAAACCTCTGATTTTGCTCCTGTCGCCATACATTTCCTCCTTTCTTTCCCGTTCGATCGCCAAGACAGGAAGTGAGCAGAATCTCTTCAATGGAATACAGATCCCAAGCCAACATATGCTATTAATGCTGTGAACCTCTGTCGGGATTATATTGCTGCCCGTGTGCCCTTTGGTGAATCCTCCTCACTTCCTGTGTGGTCACTAGTGATGGGTGACATCTGCCTAGGTTCAGTTCACCAAGGGTTGAATCTTGTTTATATTCAGCAAACCTGAACATAGCAGTGAATCCCATTGAAGTCTATGGGGGAGAATCTTGTTGAATTATGGCCATGTAAGAGTTGGCAAGCTGTAAATAACCAGAAACGTTTAGCAAAGTGATTTTTGGAAAGTGTAGGAGGGGGATTATGGCAGTTACACCTGCTAGCGGAGCTTTCATGGCAGTTACACCTGCTAGTGGAGCTTTCATGGCAGTTACACCTGCTAGTGGAGCTTTCATGGCAGTTACACCTGCTAGCGGAACTTTCATGGCAGTTACACCTGCTAGTGGAGCTTTCATGGCAGTTACACCTACTAGCGGAACTTTCATGGCAGTTACACCTGCAAGTGGAGCTTTCATGGCAGTTACACCTGCTAGTGGAGCTTTCCTTTAAAGCAGGGGTAGTCAAACTCTGGCCCTCCAGCTGTGGTGAAACTACAAATCCCATGATACATCTCTCTCTGGGAGCCGTGGCTGTGAGAATCTAGCAATCCCTCCTGGGATTTGTAGTTCCACCACAGCTGGAGGGCCGGAGTTTGGCTTCCCCTTGCTTTAAAGCATACTAATAACGATGTCCCCTTTAGGCCTGGTTCACACCTGAACGTTTTGTAGCGTGTTCAACGCTCGACGAACGCTCTACAAAACGCTCAAACATCTAAATCCCATTGTATTCAATGGGTCTGGTTCACACCTTGCCGTATTTCCGCCCGTCCGAACGCGATACAAAACGGCCCACGCCCAAAGAAGTACATGTACTTCTTTGGGGCGTTTTGGTCTTGCGTTTCCATTGGGATACAGCCAAGTAGCCCACGGAAATGCGCGTGCGGTAAAAACGCGCGCCGCGAACCGCGCGACACACGCGCATATTCAATACGCCTAGGTGTGAACCCAGCCTTACCACTGGTCAGTTGTTTGTGTGATCCTGAGTAGAGATCGGTTGCTGTAGAGGTCTGAGCGCAGTGAGCAGAAGCCGTTTCAGGCTGTGTTGTAGGTTAAACTTAGAATTGCTATTTCTGTTCCCCAATCATTGGGGTTTGAGAACGTGATACTGAAAATGAACACATCTCACCATTTGCTTGGGCCCGCGTTCTTTCACTTAACTGTTTCATTCCCCGCTAAGGTTTCAGTAAAGCTCAATGCCAATCAAGCAACAGCTGGTGAAGGTTAAGTCTTTTATAAAAATGAAAAATCGTCATAATGAATGTAATAACAATTACCGCTTTCATTCTCAGTTCCACCTTTTGTTTCCCTGGAACACAATCTCACTTTATCGCTGCCATGAAACAATAAGAAGAGGACAGTCGTGTTTTAGCTTGCTTGACTAAATTACATATGACAAAAAATTGCTCCTAACTGCTGATGATGCAATGTGGAGCTGTCCACACATCCAACCTCTACAGCTACAAATGTAACATCATGCCATTTACCATGAAATTAAAACAAAGTTACAGCAGCAACAATATCCTCCCCAACTGGCATTGTTGGCCACCCCCCTCTCCCTTGACCCCACTGCACTATGAACGATACCCTTCTTTACTATGGTTAGAACCCTGCTCTAATTTGACCACATCCCTATGCTTCTACGACCTAAAATCCTGCTCTACTATGATCAAATCCCTACTCTACTAGGACCCAAAATCCTGCTCCACTATGACCGCAATCCTACTCTGCTACAACCCAAAACCCTGCTCTACTATGACCAAAACCCTACTCTTCTATGACCCAAAACCCTGCTCTACTATGACCAAAACCCTACTCTTCTACGACCTAAAATCCTGCTCTACTATGACCAAAACCCTACTCTTCTATGACCAAAAACCTACTCTACTATGACCAAAACCCTACTCTTCTACGACCTAAAATCCTGCTCACAGAATCAAACACCGCGCCAGCAGATTTTGGTTCAAGAGAGTATTAATCAATGATGTTCAGGAGTGCAGGGCGATAACGGGGCGGCTCTCACCAGGTTCAGAACAACCTCAGCACTGCAAGACAAGACACAGAGAGCGCCTCCATCGCATAAAAACTTTAATAAACGAATAAAAAAAATGGTATAAAGGTACTCACAAAGGACGAATAAAAACAGGCATAAAAGGGTCCGAACGTAAGGTGCATATCCACCGGCTGTTCGTCTTCCCTGGTAGTGA
>NW_017307196.1:362087-364136 GCF_000935625.1 Nanorana parkeri
TACTCTTCTACGACCTAAAATCCTGCTCTACTATGACCAAACCCCTACTCTTCTACGACCCAAAATCCTGCTCTACTATGACCAAAACCCTACTCTGCTATGACCCAAACTCTACTCTTAGCTCGACCAAAATCCTGCACTACTGTGACCGAATGCCTAGTTTACTATGACCCAAAAGCCTGCTCCATTATGACCAAAACACTGCGGTGCTGCGACCCAAACCCTACTCTACTACAACAGAAACCGTGCTCCACTATGACCGAACCCCTGCTTTAATTTGAAGGAACACCTACTCTACTACTACCAAAGCCCTGCTCCACTACGGCTGAAACCCTTCTCTACCATGGGCAAACCCCCGCTCCACTACAACCAAAACCCTACTTCACTTTTTTATCTCAGCTAGGAGAACTATGAGAATCAAGTTCTGAAGGACTTATCAAGGTCAAGGACTTAGTGTATGAGCTGTGACAGTTGTTGAGAATGCAAAACCTGATGGCCTATCGTTATGATTCACAAGACCAATATAATGCGCTGTTGAGTCCCTGGGTTCCCTTCATGGACATACCCGCAATAAAGGCTGATACGTTCCCATGATTTAAATGGACCACAGACTCCAATTCCACATACTCTTCTGTGTTCTTCTACCCACCCAGGTGAATTGCTTGTTACCCTGAGCTCACTGGAGACTTAGCAATCTTATGACCAGGCCTATGCCACCCTGCGGTGCACACTCCCCCTTACCCTTCTACCAGTTCTCTTAACTTTTCTGTCTCTCTCCTTGTTTCCTTTCCTGACATTAGCAATTGCCAACTCTTCTGCAGTGTTAAAGTAATTGAGTTCTATTAGTGGCAGTTTCCTTTGTACAGTACTAGGTAGGCTTACCTGTAACACCTTGCACTATGTGTGACAGTTATCTGTGGCCGTCGCTTGCCCTCTGGACTATTTTCTCTCATAAAAACAGTAAAACTTTTTATTGCATTTACATTTGTCAGAAGGGCGATAAGAGAACCTCTGTAGTCAGGAAGAGGCTTTGGCAGTGTGACTGTGTCAGGAAGTGGTTTCAAATGTGTGTACATTTAATGCAGCACTGCTGGAGCACAGACACCTTTTAATTGTAGAGAATGGGATCTTTATATAGCAACACACCAAGACCTCTGCATATTAAGTGTTTACAAAGTAAAAATATTAAAGTAGTATTAAACTCTCAAACTTTGTATCAATAATGATTCCGTATCAAACAATTATCCATCACCCAGCAAAGTATTTCTTTCATTTTTTTCTCAAGCATTTGCAGTCATCATGTTTTTTAACAGCTGCTTCCAGCTCTCTCAGCTCGGCTTCCCTGCACTTCCTGTCCATTACAAGATCACATGGCAGAGCAGCAGCCGTCCATCTACTAACGTGGAGAAGGGGGAGTGTCTTTCCTTGTTGTGTCTGTGTGTTTGTCGAGACACACACACACAGCTTACTAGTAGTGCATACAAGTGTGTCTCCATAGAGCCCTGCAAGTGAATGGAGCCACCCTAAAACAGGATATCAGAGCCAGTGTTCAGGGGACCAGCTGATTCTGCAGGAAACTAAAACTTTTAAATATCAAGAAGCAGCGTCAATTGATTGGATTATTGTAAGCTATTTTATCAGCATTTGAAGAAGCTTAAAAACATTTTGACTTTAATATCACTTTATACAGTATATAGTGGTATTGTGTGGCAATCCCACTGTGGAATTGGGTGTTATGATCATAAGGCCCACTGGATCGCATCCTGTGCCGGCTCACTGCATTCTGGGGCGGGAGGGGGCGTGGCAGTGCAATGAAGTCAATGGCACCGCAGCCACGCCTCCCACCCGCAGTGCGATTGCCTGCACCAGAACGAGTGGCACATTAGTGCCTGCGTTGCGGTCTAGTGCAATTGGGAAAAAATGCTGCATGCTCTATTTTTTTCCGATCACACTGGATCGGAAAGCATGCATTGTTGTGCCCGCGTTCTGGTGCGGGCGATCGCACTGTGGACGGGGGGGGGGGGGGGGGGGGTGCCGGGGTCGCCGATG
>NW_017307196.1:364177-366900 GCF_000935625.1 Nanorana parkeri
GGGGGGGGGGGGCGTGGCTGCGGTGCCATTGACTTCAATGCACCGCCATGCCCTCTCCCTCCCCAGAACACAGGGGAGAGTTTACTATGCGATACAATGTGTTCCAGCAGCTAACCTCCATGGAACGCACTGTACATGGTGTGAACAAGCCCTCAAAGAGAGTTGGGAGGGATGAGATCTCCATTCCTGGGTCCATGTTTTGGTAGTGGCCAGCACTTGATTGCACAGGTGTGCGCAGCCCTTAAGGAAAAGATGCTGGCTAGGGGAATTAGCTCCAGCTGGGAAATGGGAACAGACCGTGTTCAGGGGTCAGGAGGACTCCCCCAGAAGTCAGAGAGGAGTCAGGTGAGCTCCTGCTGGGAAATGGGAACATATGGTGTTCAGGAATCAGGAGGACTCCCCCAGAAGTCAGGGTGGAGTCAGGTGGTGTGTGTGTGCTGGAGGCACATGAAGACAGCCAGAGAGGCTGGGAGAACTGCTGGGGCTAGGAGAGCTGACAGCCTGAGGGGCCCGCCAGTATAAGTGTGGGACAGCACTTTGCCTAGGCTGAGATGTGATCAGTATGCTACTGGCAGGGGTAAGCATTTCCATAGTCTCCCCTCTCCAAGTGATATCTTACACTGTAAATTGCAACCTTGTATGAAGTCCTAAGGTGAAAGGCTGCAGCAGGCGGTGATATGTGTCAGACATTTGTGCCAGGAACTCCACAGACACCGGAATTTGCATTGTCAGAGGGAAAGCTGTAAGAGGTAATAAATACCTGAAGATGTTATACCTCCACAAGCATGTCTGCACTTCAAATGAAAAAAATATATCTGACGACCTGCGCTTTGTCCATAATCTTGTATGTAAGCTCCCACCAAATCAACATGAATCTCACGAACCTTTATTATCTCTGCTTTGGCGGGTGCTCGGGGAGGAAAGGAAAGCTGGTACAAGGGCCCGGTGAATAAATAAACCTGTTGCTTCACTGTGCATTATTATTATTATACAGGATTTATATAACGCCAATAGTTTGCACAGCGCTTTACAATAAAAGGAAGACATTACAGTTACAATACAAGTGCATGTGTAAGGTTTGGCTTCTGTGGAACTCAGCTGCGGATAAGTAATGCACAGTGGGTGGATTGTCATACACAAACCCCTCTTTCAAAAGAATACACGGAAACAATAGGTAGGAATAACTTATGCAACTGTATTAATTCATACAGGATACACCAATGCAGTTTTATCTGTGAGCCTGCTTGTTAGTCTTGGCATGCTATCTGCACAAAGTTCATGGGCAATCTACTTTGCGAATATACTTGCGGTTTCGCAGTGCTGACAATCAGGAGTGTTTGTAGAGAAATAGCAGAGGATTCCTTGCTGGGAGAGGTGAGTTCAAGATTTCTCAGGAGTGATCATGCCAGCTGAATGAGATCAGATGCAGGCTCTTGATGGGGCTCTCTCTATGGAATCCAGAGAGGCTTTGTGGTAGGTAAGGTAGTGTGCACAGCTCCAGCACAAGTTGGTGGTCCTGGCAGTAAGGCTGAGAGGTCTGGCTGTGAGGTCTGGCTGCTGCAGGAATGGTCAGCGTACCAGTTACAATACTGAGACGCCGACCATTCCCCTCCATGCTGTTTTATGCTGACAGCTGGGGCGGAGACTGCTAGTGATGAGGCAATAGTGGGCGTCGTTGGCGATCATCCCTGATCGCAGCTGGATGAAATCCTTACAGCATGGACAAAGCACAGATTCACTTTGCTATAAACAATCATACCAACCCGTACTTTCTTGGGCCTCATTCACAGGAGAAAAGGCCGGCGCATACAGCTCCGTGCTACGTGCACGGCCGTATCGGGCAGCTCCGGGAAGGGCAGTTGCTGCGTGTGATTTGGTGATGAGGTGAGCCGTACGTGCCGGCCTTTTCTCGTGTGAATGAGGCCTTATGGTAATGCCATATTTGTTCATTACATATGTAGGCTCGTCTTCCTGCTATATAGTGACTGTGGCTTCACTGCTTCTCTCTCCCAGGGCACGCTGGTGGCATCGGTCTGACCTGACTGGAAACAATAGACGCTCTGTATGGATGGCTATATTGTCCAGTTGATGCTGTGTGTATAAATCCATTCACCAGGTGAAAATAATCGTAAAGAAAACCAATGCAGGCACCACATCTAAGGACAGGTAAGCTGCAATATATCACATTGTTGCTCTTGGTTTTCGATATGCTTTATTTTGCCTTCATTAACTTCAACGACTTACTGTGCACATTTCACAAACATTACTGAATGTTGCGCTCTACGGGTCTGAACAATATAAGGAGCCATTATCCATACTCACCTGATGCCACAAGGTAGAATTCCCTTTCCAATCTGGTTTTTCAAGATGGAAGATGTAAACACAGATTACATAATTGAAACAGAGTCCCTATAGACCATCCCCAAGAGGAAATGTACCCTGGGTAATATCGCCTTTCCTCATTAATGGTGGTAATGGAGGTTAAGTGCAATAAGTGAATTCCCTGTTTAGGGAATAACATGATCATCATTTCATTAGCAGAAAGCTTTTGGGAGCCGTGTACAAATGTCAGAGATTCTTTATTACGTGTGACCGTATCAAGGTGGGCCCATTAGATGGCTCACACAAGTGACTGCAAACTTTTATTCTTGCACATTGCTGGATATTTTAAAGGACAAGTTCACCTTTTATGAAAGGTTTCCCAGCCCCAAACCCCATCCACC
>NW_017307196.1:367903-398359 GCF_000935625.1 Nanorana parkeri
CCCATAGGTCTTAATTTACCGCCTCTAGGCTGCAGACTCCCATGTTGTCTCTACTCCGGCTGGTAAACATGTACCCCAATTTGTGCGCTAATGCACCATAGCCTTGAATGAGACAGACGCGTACTGCAGGAGCAACATCCGATTCCAGTCTATGGGACATTAGCGCCCTGGCATGGGAAGGCTGTCACTAGATTGTTGCCAGCATGGATGTAGACGTTACCATCAAAAAAAAAGCAAGTACAGTCCTGCAAGGGAGGAAGGGGTTGTAACAGTCTACTGTATTGAGGGGGCTTCAGGGCAGGCTGGGTAGACATTTTTTAAAATAAGGTGAACATGTCCTTTTAATTGAAATCCACCTTCCGTCAATGTTCTTCAGTTTTTCATAGAGTGTGGAAAAGTTTGGTGAGGTTTTTACTGCTGTTTGGGGGAAGATTACATACTGTGTCCACGGGACAGAAAATTAGAGACAGATAACGATACAACACCGTACTGGAAGAATACATAGGCATGAGCCAAAGTCCATCAGAGGGAGCTCGCTTGCACAAAGTGTAATGGTTGAAAGAACTGTACTGTTGGTGAAAAAAGTAATAAACCGGTAGACCGAGCAGTCAGTGCCAGCCAGGAGAGGCACAGCTCTAATGGAGTAAGGGCCCATTCACAGCGGATCTATTGCGTTGCAATCTGTTTTTAAATGGATGCTAATCGAAGGGCACTGAAAAATGAATGGGTGTGAATGGTTCACACCCCTCCGTTCTGTTGCGTTACATTATGTTGCGCTGAAAAAAAAGTAGAACATGCACTATGTGGTGCAATGAATCCTGTGTGAACTAGACTCATTCATTTTTCGGGTGACCTTCCGATAGCAGCTGTTAAAAAACGGATCAGAAGGAAATCGGAAGGTACAATTACAAGTTAATGGACCCTCTGTTGACTTATGATTTCCTTCCAGATTTGGTGTGAATGCACCTTTTAATGTCCTCAATCGAAAGGTGCTTTTATAGCAGAATTTTGTTTTAATTGTTTAATGTGTTTTGGATCTTTTGATTGCTGCAGCTTTCTGCGGTTGTTGCAGTGAAATGGCCACATCAGCCGAAAGCAGTTTCCATTGTGGTAGAAATACAGCCCCGTTGAAGGGGATATACCGATACCCCAAAATGTGTTTTCCCCTTCTGTTTCTTTATCAGCAATAAAAGCTCCACAGATGCCCTAACCCTTCCCCACTCTATTCAACAATTATGTATCAATTAAAAATTAATAAAGTTTATCTGAAAGGCAAACGTTTTTTTTTCTTCATTTTGGATAGTCTACAGAAGGGTTAGAGCCCCTATCAGATTGTGTACCATTGGTGACAACATTGGACCATGCGGGCACAATGTGTGTTGGAATTGCCACTTGTAGTCTCAACCAGGCGCACCTGTGACAACTCAGAAGCAATTGGCAGTTATCACCCCAATGCAGGAAGTGTCTGAACAAGAACCTCCATGGCAGGATCACCAGGGATTATTTTAAAGAAATTTGCAGATTCAAATAGATTGAAAGCAAGTTTTCAAATTGCATTAAAATGTAAAAAAGGCTTTCTTGAAAGAGAAGATTTAATCACCTCTCCCTAGCTGCACCACCGATCTTCCCTCTCTTGAGGAGCTTGGTCATAACGAAGAACTTCCAAGCTTTGTTGGGTGCACTGCAGCATGGTCCCCGGTGGGCGCAGAAGAGCCCCCAGAGGTGCTCTGGGCCTCTGACACACCCGGAAGTGTCAAGCTTTGCTCTTTAGGAGAGTGGAGATTGGCGGGACAGATGGCTGGACAAGTGGGTACTAATGTTTTCATTGCCAGGAGACACTTCTTTTTTTTAATGGTGACAGGGTCACTTTAACATGTTAAAGATTTTGTGAGATTTAGTGACTGACTTGAGATCTACTTTATGAACAGAAATGCAAAAAATTAGAAATGTTATTGTGATGTCTGAAAACAGAAAAAGGGACTGTTTGTGTTATCATTAGGATTTGTACCCTCGACACCCCTGAACCTGGCCTATGTCAGCTGCATATTTAGTCCACAGGGAGCGGGTCTCTACAGCCATATGCTGGGAGCGGGTCTCTACAGCCGTATGCTGGGAGCGGGTCTCTAAGGCCGTATGCTGGGAGCAGCTCTACAGCCGTATGCTGGGAGCGGCTCTACAGCCGTATGCTGGGAGCGGGTCTTTACATCCGTATCCTGGGAGCGCGTCTTTACAGCCGTATGCTGGGAGCGGGTCTCTACAGCTGTTTGCTGGGAGCAGCTCTACAGCCGTATGCTGGGAGCGGGTCTCTACAGCCGTATGCTGGGAGCGGCTCTACAGCCGTATCCTGGGAGCGGGTCTTTACAGCCGTATCCTGGGAGCGGGTCTTTACAGCCGTATGCTGGGAGCGGATCTTTACAGCCGTATGCTGGGAGCGGGTCTCTACAGCCGTATGCTGGGAGCGGGTCTCTACAGCCGTATGCTGGGAGCGGCTCTACAGCAGTATGCTGGGAGCGGGTCTCTATATAGCCATGTACAGGGAGCTGGTCACTATAGCCGTATACAGGGAGTAGGTCAAACAACTTTTGCTTGAGACATTTAGAGGAAGATCCCTGTGTAAAGGGGATACAGCTGAGTTTCAGCTCGGCTGGGTTTAACCACACAGGAAATGAGATGTATGTGTGAGTAATGAGCCGGTCACCTGACTGCATCTGCGCTAATTACAGATGTGGGTAAATGGCGAGATTTAAAGGGATAAAACAGGGCGTGTGAAACGTTGCATTAGGACTGTCTATGTTTTAGAGACATCTACAAAAGCACAGGGGAGAGACTCAGCTCCCATATATCTGTATATCTGACTGCCTCAAAGTTACTAAAAAGTGTGTGTGTTTCATGATCTCAATCCCGAAATGTGACTTTATGCCAAAATCTCGCTGCTCATTATGATAACTAATTATTCCTCTGCTCCCCTATTTGGCACGGATATTCAGGAATTATTTGTATATACAGATATTCTGTTTTTAGGGTCAAGCATCATTGGACACGAATACAGCCATAGCATAATAGAAAGCAGAACACAGCGAATGTAGCATGACATGTGAAACAGATGTACAATAAAGGTTTCCCTCTATCTAACACTCAGTAAGGAAAAGGCTACAGTAGGAAGCAAATAACTAGGCAGATAAAAAAGGACCAAGGGCCATGTCTAATATCATCATGTATCATCATTGGGGAATATATAGTGGGGGTATGTATACTGTACATTTTATTTGTATAGTATACATAAAATATACTGTATGTATATGTGTGTGTATGCATGTATGTGTGTGTGTGTATGTATATATATATATATATATATACAGGTGAAACTCGAATAATTAGAATATCGTGCAAAGTTCATTTATTTCACTAATGCAACTTAAAAGGTGAAACTAATATATGAGAGAGACTCATTACATGCAAAGCACGATAATTCAAGCCGTGATTTGTCATAATTGTGATGATTATGGCTTACAGCTCATGAAAACCCCAAGAACCCCAAATCCACAACCTCAAAAAAGTAGATTATTACATGCAATCAATAAAACAAGGATTGTACATAGAACAATATCGGACCTCTGAAAAGTACAAGCATGCATATGTACTCAGTACTTGGTTTGGGCCCCTTTTGCAGCACTTACTGCAATTACTTTTGCACGATATTCTAATTATTCGAGTTTCACCTGTATATATAATTTGCATATTAATATTTAGTAGTTTAATATGCATAACGTGGCGCTCTAGCCTCCTTTTCACATGCTTGCCTTTTTACCACACACTCTAAAATGTCTGTTGTTTATAGAGCTCAACAGCTCAAACTGCAATTTCAGAAAAGTAAGAGTAACTCATCCCCAATGGGAAGAAGCAATTTAAAATCCAAAACAATGAACATGATTGGCAAGTGTCTGGCCAGTACAAGAGGGGCAGCTGTACCTAGAAACCTACCAAATGGGAGATGGAAAAGAGTAACACCTTTTGGGGCCATGCCACACTAATGATCCTGTCCCTGCAAAACCAAGTGTAAATGATCTGAAGATAAGATGTTTAAGGTTTTGCCATTTATTCTCTCAAAAAGCATATTAAAAACACGTTTGGGGGATCTTAACATGCCCTCTTCTTCAAGGCTAAGGTTAAAGAGAATCAAAATATACAGTCTTAATAAAATGAAACAAGTTTAAATATGTAAATAGATCCTTAAATAGAATGTTTCATGTATATATAAAATGTATCCACATAAAACATGTTGTACATATTTGCTGGCCAACAGTATCTTATCTTAACAGTTACTGTATCCGACAACTTTTATCCTATGGTGAAGGGTGTGGAGAAACGCTCTGCAGACACCTCCCGGATTATATGGGAGAATATAAAAATGATCAGATCTGGTTTTACAACATATATGACCGCTTCACCACCAATCGTGTTTCAGCTGGCAGTGTCTTCTGGTGCCCTATAGATCTTAGATCATCTACTGATCTAGCAGAAAGTGGCAGGAGACCCTTATGAAAAATGTATGGGCACCCTAAACGCACAGCCGTTATCTACCTCTGATTTCCCATGTTCTCTATACAAAATATCCTGACCGATTAAAAACTGGATTGGGTTAAGGCGACGTTGCTGTCACCCTGACAAGGAAGAGGTATTATACCAGGGGTAGACAACTGTGGCACTCCAGGTGTTGTGGAACTACAAGTCCCTTGAGGCATTGCAAGACTGACAGCCACAGGCATGACTTCTGGAGACAGAAGTATGATGGGATTTGCATAGGTTGCCTGCCCCTGATTTATATTAGGGATAGGAAAAAGGAAAGACTCGATATCTATGAGCTGCAAGCCCAGCACTCCCAGCACTTTTATTTAAAAAAAAAAGTAGCAAATAGTTTTTTAAATCTGCAGCTTTCACAAACAAAATGTTGTTAAAGTGACACTAAACTCAGGAGTTAAATCTAAAAATACATTCAAGTATCTTAATTATGTATCACTCGGCTGTAGATCCCCAAATCATCTCTGAATTGGTGCTGACACTGTCCTTCCTTCTGGAGGGGGGCTACTTTTGTTCCCCATGGTCCCTGTGTGTGTTGTAAAGTAGTCACCACTCCAAGCTCACTCCCGGGATGGACTACAATCTCAATACAAATCTACAAATCAGTAAACTAAACATGAGATTGTAGTCCATTACAGGAGTGAGCTTGGAGCGGTGGCTACTTTACAACACACACAGGGACCATGGGGAACAAAAGTAGCCCCCCTCCAGAAGGAAGGACAGTGTCCTTACTGAGGATTCACCGATACCAATGCTAGTATCGGTGCCGAGTATTTGGGCGAGTATTCGTACTCGACCAGATGCTCCGATGCCTAGCCCAATACTTCCGGTATCAGTGTAATGACACGGCGCCCGGCTTTCTGATTGGTCCCGAAGCTGGCTTCATGCTCCCTCGTCACCTCATGACGACGGGGCATGGAGCCGGCTTCCCAGCCAATCAGGAAGTCGGGCGCTGCGTCATAACACAGCACCCGGCTTCCTGATTGGCCAGCAAGCCGTGTCCATGCGCTCTCGTCACCCAGTGACGAGAAGCATGGGGCGGCTTCCCTGCTAATCGGGAAGCCGGGTGGCGAGTCATTACATGCCGCCTGGCTTCCTGAATAGGACATCTGGTACTCGGTATCGGTGAGTACCGAAAAACAAAAATCGTTACTCGATACCGAAATACCTGAATCGGTGCATTCCTGGTCAGCACCAATTCAGCGATGATTTCAGGATATACAGCCGAGGGATGCACAAATTAGATACACTATTGTTAATAATTTAAGGTACTTGAATGTATTTTTAAGATTGAACTCCTGAGTCTAGTGTCACTTTAGGTTCGGGTTTACCTCTGTGATAAAGTCAGTGACTTGCCTGGTAAATAGAAGTTAACTAAGAAGTCTCATTCAATTGCCCCCGAGGTTAAGGAGGCTGTGTCACATGTTTGTGTTTGATCACAGCAGGCAAAGGTCAGATGTGAGGGAGACATTTTGTATACTTGTGTAAATAAAAGTTTGATGAAGTTTACACAGAACCTCCCAATCCTGAGGCATTCTTGTCAGTGAAGATCCCAGCATAGCCAATTACCCGTCTCTGAATGATGGCGCCGATGAGGTTTAGTCACATATCATTCCTGTCCCTCTTCTCCAGTCACACACAAATTCCTTCCACGCATAAAGGGAACTTTCCCAGTATTCATTCTATTGCCGATGACGTGGAACCCCAGACAAAACTTTAAAAGAAAATTCTGGATAGAATAAGGAGGGCCTTTTTATAGTTGTTTTGGTCCCCACTGGGGGGATTTACCTTTTGCTTCTTGCTCCAGAGACACAACAGGAAGTGAGTGGAAGTGAAAGGAGACCCCACTTTTAACCCTTTTGCTGCCAACGACGTATGCTGTACGTTGCTGGGAGCTGACCCCTTTAAACAGACACCTGGACTCTGTTCAGCTGTGTAAAGCCAAGGGTCGGCTTTACACTGGAAGTGATTCTGATGGCTGAGCTCCTGACAAATTGCTTACAGAGCCCAGTGAAGAGTGCCCGTCTACCCAACCTTCCCCGCCTTGCTTCTTGGGCTCCGCTGCCCCTCCTGCGTGCCCGGGACTGGCGTCATGAGTGTCAGTGGATAGAGGGGAGAAAGATGGCAAACATCCGTTCGCCCATCTCCTCCCCACCGAATGAAGCTGCAAGCATCTCTTACCGCTCCTCCGCTGTCATTCCACGGCTAAAGAAGCTAATTAAGTGTAATGTGTTTGAATAGCTTCTTTGAAGTGGAAAGGTGATACTAGGGGTCTAATAGATCCCTAATGTCCCCTTTAAAGAGAACCTGTCACCACTAATATGCTATCACATACGGAGCTTGTGAGCCCCCCATGTGATAGCAATGAAGTAAAGTAAAAAAAAAAAAAGTTTAAACAAAGAATGTAAAATAAAATAAAAATACATCATTCTCCATTCAACCTACTCAGGAGTAATGCCCGGTGCAGAGGGGCTGGCACAGGCCATTGAGGATTATATGTTAAAATCCTCCAGTTTACACCACCGGTTTTTTCCTGACTGCTGCCAGTCAAGTGCCAGTGACTCACCCGGCCTCACCACGTTGGAGCCGTGAGATGGGGCAGCAGCTGCAGGAACAACTGTGCATGAATCAACTGAGATTTTGTATGAAGCGGAAAGATGTTGTTTTCATATGGAGACGGCTGGCCCAGCATGTCAGTGACTGTGCACAAGGTGCGCTAACCAATCATAATCCTGTTGAAACCATATCACTAAAAGATTAATTCTGGTTGGTTACCGGTTACCCTTGCTTATCACAGTCGGTCCATTCTAAAGTATCTCTGTCCAAAACAAATATATACTGTATTTGATACATCTCAGAGATTCCGAAAAAAGTTCGAAGGAGCACGTGGAAAAATGTTTCTAGATCGAACCAAATTCTAACGGTGAATGTTGTTTTCATTCGGAAAACTCCATTCATTCCAAAATCAAATGTTAAATAGAAATGGGAATCGAACGCAATTTTGAAGGACAGTCGCTAAGGGCTAGTTCACACCAGCCCCAGTGCGTTCCGGCACAATCCGGTGCCGGAACACACTGGATCGCATCCCAGCGTTCTGGGGCGGGAGGGGGTATGGCGGTGCATTAAAGTCAATGGCACCACAGCCACGCCCCCCTCGCCGAAGTGCGTTGCAACATTTTTTTCCTGATCGCACCGGACCTGAACGCAGGCATTGATGTGCCACGTGTTCCGGTGCGGGCGATTGCACTGCGGGCCGGGAGTGCAGTGAGCTGGCCGGGATGCGATCCAGTGCGTTCCGGCAGCGAATCTTGCCGGAACGCACTGGGGCTGGTGTGAACTAGCCCTTAGCCTCTGATGGTATTATCAAATGTGCTGATGGGATATTTCGTAGGAACGTTCGTGTGAAAATCTACCCGTGTATACCTTTTTATATTACTCTATCCCCATCCTCGGTGATCACACACACATTATACATTCTGTTCTGGAACCATGTGCGGGTGAAGGCAGCAATTCTCTAGGAACCGCGCAATACAGCCAAGTACTGGGAGGGCTGAAGTCTTGTCTATGGCAGTCATAGTGGATAAACATTTGGAATCCCCCGACATTGATTTCAGCCAGATGTTTAACTATTCAGATCCTTTTATTTGTAAGAAGACTGCTCTGGTCACACAGCACAGGGATAGAAGGCCGCTGTTATCAGAGTGCCATAGATAAACTCAAACTGGATCATTCCAGGGATCGCTGACCTCTTCAATGACACAGGTCAACAACCTTACTTAAAGGGCCTGTTAATCCATGTTGGGTTTTGTAAGGGATAAACATGTAAGGCCGGCTGGATATAAATAATCTTATCAATGTGTGTTGATGTTTAGAGAGCCTTCATTCTTTGTTTCATGTGTATATCTATATGTGGAAGGGTCAGTCATATCTGCTTATTACATATGCAGGGGTAGCCAAACTCCGGCCCTCCAGCTGTGGTGAAACTACAAATCCCATGATACAACTCTCTCCGGGAGTCGTGGCTGTGAGAATCCTGCAATGCCTCATGGGATTTGTAGTTCCACCACAGCTGGAGGGCCGGAGTTTGGCGACCCCTGAGTATTCCAGCTTTGCAGTGCTACAAAGTGGTTGTGCTTAGGGTTGCCACCTTTTCTTCAAGGGAAACCCGAACGCTAGTGCTGCATGCAGCAATTTTTAGGTGGCTATGCGGGCTCTCAGGTGGCCTATGCGTGCTCTCAGGTGGCTGTGTAGGGTCTCAGGTGGGCTATGCGTGCTCTCAGGTGGCTGTGTAGGGTCTCAGGTGGGCTATGCGGGCTCTCAGGTGGCTGTGTAGGGTCTCAGGTGGGCTTTGCAGGCTTTCAGGAGTGCTGTGCGGGCTGTGTGGTGTCTCACCAGGGGTTCAGAGGCAGGCAGCATGGTGTCAGGAAAAGAGAGATGTCTACAGGCACCTGCGGGTCACAGAAAGGCTGCCAAGGTCCCCAGCAAGCACGGGACCTCAGGCAGCTGCGTCTGGCAAAAAATTTACAGAGCCCGCACTTAGTGTCTTTTGTCCAGGTGTCAGCTGGCCTGAAACCAGGACTCAAAAACTGGACTGTCTGGGTGAATCCCGGACAGGTGGCAACCCTAGTTGTGCTTTACTTCTCCTTCTCTCGGTGCAAGTCCGTGAGTTGGCAAGCTCACTTGGAGTGTAGACAGTTTTGCAGTACAGTGTAGGAGTGGGGGCAGTCTGGAGTATGTCATCTATAGCACAGTGTACATAGTTGGGCAGTCTGGAGTATGCCACTTACATTACATTGCACAGAGTGGGGCACACCAGAGTATGTCACATACAGCATATATGTGTATAGAGTGGGGCATTACAGAGCATTTCACTGAACAGTATATAGAACGAGGCACACTGGAGTATGCCACCTGTGGCACTGTGTACAGAATGAGGCACACTGGGGTATGTCACATATAGCAGAATGTACAGAGTAGGGCAGTCTGGAGTATGTCACTTATAGCACAGTAAAGAGAGTAGGACAGCCTGGAGTATGTTGCCCATGGGTGACTGGATCCCACAAACATTACTCAGACCCGGCAACAGTTTTTGGAAGGATAGGGTCATGTATAGCAGGCTGGCATGTACCTGATCTCCAGCAGAATCGTCACCAGTTTTTCCAACACAAGGGGAGCGAATCGCGTTCTTTGAAGCTTCTCTTTCATAAATGCAATTAACTTATTGACCTATTTTTTTTATAATGAAGGAAACACGGACTCATCAAAGCAAACAGAACAAAGGATTTGAGAGTATCGGAGTGATTTCTAATATCTGTGCCGTCTGATGAATTGTTTTATTCAGGACCATAAACATGCTACTCGTCTTCTTCAATGTGTTCTACGCTCCCTTTATCTCTGAAAACATGCCTGCCACTTATGTGGATTGCCAAAAAATAAGCTTGTAGCTTCTTCACAATATTCAATATATAGAAATAAAAATATTATTACTGGGGATTCACCAATACTAGTATCGGCTTCGATACCTTCCCCAATACCGAGTAATGACACAGCTTCCTGATTGGCCAGGAAGCTGGCTCCATGTTGATTGGCTGGCCAAGATTCTGACAAGAAGCCTTATAATAATAATAATAATAATAATGTTATTATTATACAGGATTTATATAGCGCCAACAGTTTGCGCAGCGCATTACAATATAAGGACAACATTGCAGTTACAATATCAGGAAGACATTGCACTTACAATACAAATCAAGACCAGATGGCACGGAGGGCCCTGTCCGTGAGAGCTTACAATCTAAAAGGGAGGGGCAAGTGATACTGAGGAGGTAGCTGTGTGGGGATGAAATGTTTCAGAAAGTGATAGTGCAGTGGTTATATTGAGGTGGGATAGGCTTCCCTAAAGAGATGAGTCTTAAGGGATCGCCTAAAGGCAGACAGAGTGGGAGATAGATGGACAGTTTGGGGAAGGAAGTTCAAAAGAATGGGAGAGACTCTAGAGAAGCCCTGGAGGCAAGCATGGGAGGAGTTGACGTGGGAGCTAGAAAGCAGGAGGTCTTGAGAAGAGCGGAGGGGAAGGTTAGGGTGATACTTTGAGACAAGGTTTGAGATATGGCCGGGGGCAGAGTTGTGGATGGCTTTGCAAGTGGTTGTTAATATTCTGAATTTTATCCATTGGAAGCCAGTGCAGGGATTGGCAGAGGGGGGCGGGAGATGGAAGCTAGTGAAGGGATTGGCAGAGGGAGGTTGCAGACACTGAGCGGTTGGTTAGGTGGATGAGTCTGGCAGCTGCATTTATGATAGACTGAAGGGGGGATAGCCTGTGTAGAGGTAAACCAATGAGGAGAGAGTTGCAATACAGTAAGTCCCCTACATACAAACATTCAAGTTGCAAACTTTGAAAGATACGAACATGCGTTCGCATGTCCAATCATGTAAGTTAGTTCATGTGTCTGGCATACATTGTCAGGTGCGTGTGCTTTTCTGCACTTTACTGTACAGTACTGTATAGAGTACAGTATCTTTATTTTAAGCCCAGGATGCCCGGAAGCAAGTGTAAAATTGGACTAACAAACACGATCTCGGAACAGAACCCGTTCATATGTAGGGGACTTACTGTAGTCGAGATCAGAGATAAGTGAGTGGATGGGTAGCTTTGTGGTTTCATTGGCGAGGAAGGGGCGTGTTTTGGAGATGTTACATGTAGCACTGAGGAGGCTGCACAGTCGAATTCTTACCAGACCAGGGGCAGCTTAGTATAAGAATGGGAGGTAGGGCAGAGTGTTTACCAAACTAAGGAGGTTATTCACAAAACTGCCAAAGGCAGCCAAGTGTATAACCAAGCAGATGTGAAGTGAGCCGAACGACGTTCGGCTAGTCACTCTGGCTCAGTATGGCTGATTTCAGCCGTACACCGACTGCCTTCGGCTGCACTTCGGTCAGCCGAACATGCTCTGCTCCGCCCCGCTGTCATTTGCAGGGCGAAAGGCCAGCCATCAGCAGGCCGTTCGCCCCGCTTCGGCTGTCACTTCGGGTCAGTGGAGCCGGAGCATATGCCTTTCGGCACGGCTGAGCCGCTCGGCCGCCTTCGGCTGCATCCTTTGGCAGCTTTGTGAATTACCCTTTAAGTGTAATTGTGCGTGTATTTACACATTAAAGGAGAACTATGGGTCAGTGCTTTTCCCCATAGTTCTCCTTAGGGTAACGGGAGGACACAAACTAGCGTCCTCCCGTTACCCTAAGCTCAGTATACCGCGAGCTACAGCTCGCGGTATACTGAGACGCCGCAGCCGGAGCGGATCACGTCTTAAATGACGGGATCCGCCCAGGTGCGTGTGTGACAGCTGGCTCTGCCTATCTAGAGGCAGAGCCAGCTGTACCCTCCCCCGTCCGTTCCGCCAGTCAGCGCTGGCAGATCGGAGCGGGGAGAGGGGAATCCAGCCCCTCCCCCTGTCACGGCAGAGAGCCGTGACAGGATCGAGAGGCGAGCGAACCCGGTATGTGTTCGCTCACCTCCCGATCTACTGAGCCGACCTGTGACAGTCTCATTGTCACAGGTCGGCTAGAACTATGAGGTGAGTGAAAAGCACTTACCTCATAGTTCTCCTTTAAGGGCTCATTTTAGGGGTTATGACACGGGTAGGTGACCTTTGCACTCCAGCTGGAGGTACAGGTTTCCGCACTTGGACGCAGACAGAATGCATCCAGTCTGCGTCCAAGTGCGGACACCTGTACCCGGACAGATGACGGCATACAGCCGCATCCTCTCATAGGGCAGAACAGGCTGCTGCACGCAATCACATGCAACACCTGTGGGCGGATCGGCCCCATTACGGGGCGTGCAGGCTGCATGGACGTGTATGCCCCCGTGTGAATGAGTGCTGAAGTTTGGCTACCCTTGCTTTACAGCATTGGGAAGCCCATGGACCACCGGCTGCTGGGGAACTGCAACCAAGCCAGCCAATTCTACATTTGGAATAAGTTTACACGTACTTCCAAAAGCCATCATTCCAAATTTATGACTTGGGCTGGAGAAATTATAGACAGACTGTGTTCTTTTTTTTTTTTTTCCTTTAACAAATACACTGCAAATTCCTCATGCATATCCTAGCCGTCTTCCTTTCTTTGCTATCTGCTGGAATTGAAAAAAAATAATCTGGGTCATACCACTTCAAAAGCGGAGCATTGCAATATTGCATCTGGAGGTTGAGCTATATGTTTTTTATGTGCATATCTTCAAATGGCTGGAAGATAAAAAGTTTAAAGCTGAACACCTAAGACCACAGATGCATATATGGAACCGGTTTTATCCACCAAAGGATTTGCATGTATGTCCATCCAGTTCTGAGATTTACACAGTAAGTGGAAGACATCACTGACAGCTCAGGAATACAGTGATATACTCTCTCCATCCCCAGCCTGCTGACTAGACAATGAAAGAACAGCAGCAGACTGATATAATGTCACTGTTCACTCTGCTCTCTCCTCCTTTTGGCATGATCCTTGTTTGCACATTTGCATGCAGCATATCATATTGGTTCTCAGTCTTGCCCTTTTCTCGCCCAGTCTGAGTGCTGATATACACTGAGTGGCCAGATTATTATCACCACCTGACGTTTGTAGGCAAATTAGCTTTCATTTTGCGCTGAAGTTGCTAGAGGGCCAGAACATTATAAATAGGGTGGCAGGTTGGTTACCACGACAGTAGAAGTGATTTGTTTCTGAAGATACGGGGAAACAACGCGAATTAACAGCCTTTGAACGTGGGATGATTGTTGGCGCCCGGAGCCATGGAGCGAGTATCAGCAAAACAGCAGAATTAGTTAAATGTTCAAGAGCAGCTTTTGTTAAAGTGTTTAAAGACCGGACTGTCAGCCGGAAATCTGGGTCTGAACGTGCGAATTGTGGCCGTCAGCGACTAGTCAATGTTAGGGCAGAACGGAGAGTGGCAAGACTGGTACAAGACAACAGAAGGGCAACAGTGCCGTGTCAGATTCCTCGCATCACCTCTCATCATCTCGTGGAGTCACGAGGCAGCCCAACGAGGTACTGATGGGGTGGTCATAATAATCTGGCCACTCAGTGTATAGTTACAATTAATGATATAGTATTACATATATATATATATATCTGTCTTGTGTTTAGGCTTTAACCTCTGCATGTCCAAAGGGACATGAAGAGGTTGCTTGAAAAAGAAGGGCTACATTCATTCTAAAGGCTCAAGATATAAATGGCTCCTTATATTTATAAGGGATATGTAACTAATTCAGGAAGTTATCCAGTTGCCTTAGGGGACCAGGAAGGATTTTTCTCCTGTTAAAGCAAATTGTGTCATGTTTCTTTATGAGTAAACTTGATAGCCCTTGTCTCCTTTTTTTATTTTTGAACCTTTGTAACTTACTAAAAGAGCAATTTCAGGGAAATAAATAAAATCAATGAACTCATAATTGGAAAAAAATGTTCACTGCTCACGCGTCCCACACAGGGTTACCTCCTCAGCTGACCAGGTGCCAAATAGAAAGCTAAGCAGGGGCAAAATGCTCCATTTTGTAGAGATTGGCCCTGGGCAGGCAGGGCTTTGTGATTGCCTGTCCAAAATAATAAAGTTAAGCTGGCTATACACTGTCTAAATTTCAACCCTGTTTAATCAGGGAATATTCAGTCTGTGGGTGGCCCCTTCCCTTTGTAATAGCACATTGAAGTTGACTGGTTCTCTTTAGGAGACATTAGGGGTCTATTAGACCCCAAATGTTACCTTTGCACTTTAATGAAGCTGACAAAGCACAGACCGTGCTCGATCAGCATTATCCCTGGCCACAGGGAATGACAGCTCTGAAACCGGAAGTGACAAAATCATCATCGTCACTTCCAGGTTCATTCCTTGGAGGGTAGATCAACTAATGTTTTCAGGGCCCTGTTGCTGTACGGCATACAGCAGTGGCAGCAAATAGGTTAAGAGCATCTATTTGATCGTCAGATGTGGGTTTACTTATCATGTGATCATGATTGAGAGCTCTTTCCACTGGCTCTCAATCATAAACGGTGACCGTGAGGCTGTCGGTGACTGTGCTGGGGGCTTGCTAGTGAGCGAGCTCTAAGCTCAGAACAGAAGGCTGACTGACACATATGTGCATACAGCTGCCATTAAGGCCCACCTGCCATGTTGATGCATATGTGCATTATGCCAGTGGAAAGCTAATCATTGAAAACAATCTCTGCCTCCAGGAGCCCTATTTATTACCCAGTTACATGCTGTTGCCTTGCTTCTTGCACAGCACAGAGAAGGCAAACATAAGTTATCAATCACAGCCCACTTGTCTCTGCCCCCCCAACCCCCCCCCCCTTCACTGTTTCCAGAAGCTCTTCAAAGCCCAGCTTCTTTCGGGCATGATCACTCGTTTTTGCCCCCAATAGACTTAAATGGGAGTACCTAAAAAAATGCACACAATGCACATTTTTTGCACTATTTATTTCGTAATAATCTATACTTGCGTCTAGTAACTGGCTTTCTATTGGCTGAAACAGAAAACACTCAAGCCTGAAAACCTGCAAAAAAACGCATTAAAAATGGCCAGACGCTGACGTCCAAGTGTGAATGTAGCCTTAGGCACCTCCTGACTTTCCTTCAACAGTTGAACATCAATGCATATTTTGGGGACAGAACATCAATGCATATTTTGGGGACAGAACATCAATGCATAAACGCTGACGTCCAAGTGTGAATGTAGCCTTAGGCACCTCCTGACTTTCCTTCAACAGTTGAACATCAATGCATATTTTGGGGACAGAACATCAATGCATATTTTGGGGACAGAACATCAATGCATATTTTGGGGACAGAACATCAATGCATATTTTGGGGACAGAACGACTGCGAGTGAAAGAGCTGAAGTAGTGCATTATGACCCTACAATAGTGTTTCCAATGCTTGTAGAGTGGAAGGGTTCACTTTAAATTTGTACAGTACAGTCACCCTGCAGTATTGTAATCACTAAGAAAACACGGGGATAAAAAGATGAATGTTGTAACGTGAGACAGAGAATTTGTTGTGCGATCGGTTAAGTTTTAATCCAGATGTTCCCCTGATGTATGAATCACTCCAAGCACAGGGATTACTATATATAAACTGAACTGGTTCACTGGGACATTGGCATGGCATCCATTACGTCATAGGCTTCACCGGGGAGAGAGAGGAAATATTACATCCTGCCGTGTTAAATGTCCTAAGTAAACCAAGATGTGTATAAATAGCACAAAAATCTGTGACGGCACACAAATATTTGGAGAGATAATCAGACTGATTTACTAAATAAAATAAAGAAGGGCGGGGATAAGCCGCAAGGGTACCATTGGATCATGTGACTGCATGTGAGTGAACATGCGTGACGGCAATCCATAAACCTATGTAGCTGATCACACACTGTTCGTAGGGTACGGTCCTAGTATGCCCTGCACATTGAACATCCATTTAAAGTTCCTGTAATGCTTATTGTTTTCCCAAGTTGCACAACAGAATGTGCAAAATGAACCTAAATTTAAGTTGAAGACGTTAAAAAAAAAAAAAAAAGAAGTATAATAGATTATATAAAATAAAAAGTTATAATAAAAAAAAGTAAACTGTGAGAAGTGTGTTGTAGGGTAAAAAAAAGTACACCCTCAATCTTCCAACCCAACTCCTTTGTATTCATTGACCAATTTGTATAATTAAAAAAATCCCTTCAAAGCCAGTTTTTTCTTCATGCCTCTGCTGTCATGTGTCCCTAGCTGGAGCCTCCGCTGTCATGTGTCCCTAGCTGGAGCCTCCGCTGTCATGTGTCCCTGGCTGGAGCCTCCGCTGTCATGTGTCCCTAGCTGGAGCCTCCGCTGTCATGTGTCCCTGGCTGGAGCCTCAGCTGTCATGTGTCCCTAGCTGGAGCCTCAGCTGTCATGTGTCCCTAGCTGGAGCCTCCGCTGTCATGTGTCCCTGGCTGGAGCCTCAGCTGTCATGTGTCCCTAGCTGGAGCCTCAGCTGTCATGTGTCCCTAGCTGGAGCCTCCGCTGTCATGTGTCCCTAGCTGGAGCCTCCGCTGTCATGTGTCCCTAGCTGGAGCCTCAGCTGTCATGTGTCCCTAGCTGGAGCCTCCGCTGTCATGTATCCCTAGCTGGAGCCTCTGCTGTCATGTGTCCCTAGCTAGAGCCTCAACTGTCATGTGTCCCTAGCTGGAGCCTCGGCTGTCATGTGTCCCTAGCTGGACCCTCCGCTGTCATGTGTCCCTGGCTGGAGCCTCTGCTGTCATGTGTCCCTAGCTGGAGCCTCAGCTGTCATGTGTCCCTAGCTGGAGCCTCCGCTGTCATGTGTCCCTAGCTGGAGCCTCAGCTGTCATGTGTCCCTAGCTGGAGCCTCGGCTGTCATGTGTCCCTAGCTGGAGCCTCGGCTGTCATGTGTCCCTAGCTGGAGCCTCCACTGTCATGTGTCCCTAGCTGGAGCCTCCACTGTCATGTGTCCCTAGCTGGAGCCTCAACTGTCATGTGTCCCTAGCTGGAGCCTCAACTGTCATGTGTCCCTAGCTGGAGCCTCTGCTGTCATGTGTCCCTAGCTGGAGCCTCAGCTGTCATGTGTCCCTAGCTGGAGCCTCCGCTGTCATGTGTCCCTGGCTGGAGCCTCTGCTGTCATGTGTCCCTAGCTGGAGCCTCAGCTGTCATGTGTCCCTAGCTGGAGCCTCCGCTGTCATGTATCCCTAGCTGGAGCCTCAACTGTCATGTGTCCCTAGCTGGAGCCTCCACTGTCATGTGTCCCTAGCTGGAGCCTTGGCTGTCATGTGTCCCTAGCTGGAGCCTTGGCTGTCATGTGTCCCTAGCTGGAGCCTCCACTGTCATGTGTCCCTAGCTGGAGCCTCCACTGTCATGTGTCCCTAGCTGGAGCCTCCACTGTCATGTGTCCCTAGCTGGAGCCTCAACTGTCATGTGTCCCTAGCTGGAGCCTCCACTGTCATGTGTCCCTAGCTGGAGCCTCTGCTGTCATGTGTCCCTAGCTGGAGCCTCAGCTGTCATGTGCCCCTAGCTGGAGCCTCCACTGTCATGTGTCCCTAGCTGGAGCCTCCGCTGTCATGTGTCCCTAGCTGGAGCCTCAGCTGTCATGTGTCCCTAGCTGGAGCCTCCGCTATCATGTATCCCTAGCTGGAGCCTTGGGTGTCATGTATCCCTGGCTGGAGCCTCAACTGTCATGTGTCCCTAGCTGGAGCCTCGGCTGTCATGTGTCCCTAGCTGGAGCCTCCGCTGTCATGTGTCCCTAGCTGGAGCCTCCGCTGTCATGTGTCCCTAGCTGGAGCCTCCGCTGTCATGTGTCCCTGGCTGGAGCCTCCACTGTCATGTGTCCCTAGCTGGAGCCTTGGCTGTCATGTGTCCCTAGCTGGAGCCTTGGCTGTCATGTGTCTCTAGCTGGAGCCTCGGCTGTCATGTGTCCCTAGCTGGAGCCTCCGTTTTCATGTGTCCCTAGCTGGAGCCTCCACTGTCATGTGTCCCTAGCTGGAGCCTTGGCTGTCATGTGTCCCTAGCTGGAGCCTCGGCTGTCATGTGTCCCCAACCTTGAGCCCTGGCTGTCATGTGTCCCTAGCTGGAGCCTCGGCTGTCATGTGTCCCTAGCTGGAGCCTCCGCTGTCATGTGTCCCTGGCTGGAGCCTCCACTGTCATGTGTCCCTAGCTGAAGCCTCCGCTGTCATGTGTCCCTGGCTGGAGCCTCCACTGTCATGTGTCCCTAGCTGGAGCCTTGGCTGTCATGTGTCCCTAGCTGGAGCCTCCACTGTCATGTGTCCCTAGCTGGAGCCTCGGCTGTCATGTGTCCCTAGCTGGCGCCTCTGCTTTCATGTGTCCCTAGCTGGCACCTCTGCTGTCATGTGTCCCTAGCTGGCGCCTCTGCTGTCATCTGTCCCTTGCTGGAGCCTTGGCTGTCATGTGTCCCTTGCTGGAGCCTCGGCTGTCATGTGTCCCTAGCTGGCGCCTCTGCTGTCATGTGTCCCTAGCTATCTCCTCAGCTGTCATGTGTCCCTAGCTGGCGCCTCCACTTTCATGTTTTCTGAGCTGTTGCCTCCACTGTCATGTTTTCCTAACTGGTGCTTCCACTGTCTTGTGTTCCTAGCTGGCACTTCCGCTGTAATGCCTCCCTAGCTGGCACTTCCGCTGTAATGCCTCCCTAGCTGGCACTTCCGCTGTAATGCATCCCTAGCTGGCACTTCCGCTGTAATGCATCCCTAGCTGGCACTTCCGCTGTCATGCATCCCTAGCTGGTGCCTCAGCTGTCATGTGTACGTAACCAGCACCTCATCTGCTAGTGGAAAGTGGAAACCAATGATCCAGCACTACAGTCTGGGTCTGCAGCTGACCGATCTTGTTGCCACCCGTCGTCAGGAGTATTTTGGGCAAAACATTTTTTGTAAATGCTGCAGCTATTAGCTACGGATGGGTGAGGTGTGCACACAGCTCTAATGAAAGCTGCAGTTTCAAAAATATTGAAAATGACTTTTAAAATGACATTCATAAGCTTGTATGAGATTTTAAGGATTGTGAGAAAACCTTAGAGTTGAAAACATATGAGCATATGTCACTCCCTCCCCCGCCATTCACCAAATGATGGATGGGTCATCCCATCTGCATTGAGTTACCAGAGAATATACAGTCACCACATGACTCACGATGACCAGTGAGACATTCTGCTCCTTTTATTTTTTAAATGCATTGTCTTTAAACCCCCCATTTCCCCAGTGTTTTTAATCAGCAATAAAATCACATCCATGCACTGAAAGTACTGTTTGAACACCGATTACCAGAATTGTTTATTCATATTGAAATCTTCATTATATATTATAGTTTTAACATATTGCAACCTTTGTAAGAGTTTGGTGGGACAAGAAGAAAATGATCTTATTTATTGCCCATCTTGTTCACTAATAAGGAATCTTCATTGTTTGCTTATTGCCACAGAGGAACCGTAGACACATGATATGATGGGCTTCAATGAGAATTCTACAGACAAGGGTAGAGAATTGGAAATGGTGATATTCACAGTTCTACCCATGGAAGCAAGCACTCGTTTTTAACCTTTCCCATTGGACACTCCACAAATCTGTGCAAGTTTAAGGGAGGAAGATGGAGAGCTGTGCTGGTCAGTCAGTGTGGCTCCTCCATGCCCCCTTGGTGAGATAACATGACTGGCAGTGTTCCTTTTAGAGTAGGGGTAGGCCTCCTGGGCACTCCAGTAGGGATGCACCGATAAAAAAAAATTTCAATAGCGAGTACCGATGCTTTTCTTCAAGTACTCACCGATACCAATTACCGATACATTTTTAAATTTGTTTTGTCATGTGACATTTTTTCTAAAACAATACGAACTAATGATTTTAGGACAGTGGTGGAGCACCAGGGCCCAGTTGCAAACGCTGAGACTCTGGTCACTGACTCCAAGCTGTAGAAGGACTACAAATCCCAGAAATCCATTATACAGCAATGCAGAATACCACCAGCTAAACAGGACTACAAATGCCAGCTACACTCCAGCTGTGGTAAATGTCCCATGAAGCATTGCAGGACTCTAACAGCCACTCTCCCTAAATCTGCCTCCCCACAGTCCCAGAGCATTTTTTTCCAGTGATGGCTTGGTTCTGCACATTATATCTTTTAGGTTTTGCAGTCTTCCTTAACATATCATACATATATTTTTTCCTGGGCACATAAGGCTTTATTTGGTAGCAAATTTGGATACATATATGTTTATTTCCTCGACTTTTTTATTTATTTTTTCTTAGGAATAAATAGTAAAAAATGTGAAAATTCACTGCAATTTTTCCCATCATTTATGTAATTTGCACGCCCCATATGCTCAACACAGTCAGTGGCATAAAATGATATCACATTAGTGCAACTTTTGTAACGTAGCAGAATGATAATGCTGAGAATGAACGTAGGAGAGTTTTATTCCCCCTTCGGCACTACGCAGAGGGAAAAAATGCTCTCTATTCTCTCTATTTTATCCTCGATTCTAAACAGAATGAATGTATTATCATTTATTATTACACAGGATTTATATAGCGCCAACAGTTTGCCCAGCACTTTACAATATAAGGAAGACATTACAATCACAATACAATTCAAGACAAGATGGTAAGGAGGGCCCTGCCCTTGAGGGCTTACAATCTAAAATGTACACAGAGATTCTCAGGGTGAGTGGCTCTGTGTACTAAATAAACCCCTTTAACACATATTCATTATAAAATGTATATTTAGCTAACCTCTGTCCCGTGTATTGAAAAAAAAAAACCCACTCTGTCAGCCTACAGATAATATTTTCTGTTGCCAGTTTGCAGTGAGAAACAAACATTGCTATTCTTGGGTAAGTAGTCAGCACTGCTGATCCCAAGGTTTACAGCCAATGTGTTTTATAATTGTGCTTATAAAGCCTCTCTGAGGGTTACTGGGTGCAAAGTGCTGTCAGATAAGACAATCAAGTCACAGATCACACAGTGAGATCTCACTCACACTGCTCATGGACATCATTGTTCACTTTCTGCAATGAGGAGCAAGCAATGGTGGCTAGATCTGAAAGTAGAAAGTTATAAGCTGGGCAAGCGCAGTAGAATTTAGTTTAAAGTGATGCTAAACTTGTAAGTTAAATGGTTACAATACATTCAGGTATCTTACCTATTGACTAAAATGTATCTTATTTGTGTATCACTCGGCTGTAGATCCTCCAATCATCTCTGAATTGGTGCTGACACTGTCCTTCCTTCTAGAGGGGGGCTACTTGTGTTCCCCATGGTCCCTGTGTGTGTTGTAAAGTAGTCACCACTCCAAGCTCGCTCCTGTGATAGAATATAGCTTCAGTACCAATTAGTAAACTAAACATGAGATTGTAGTCCATCACAGGAGTGAACTTGGAGCGGTGGCTACTTTAAAACACACACACACGGACCATGGGGAACAAAAGTAGTCACCCCCCAGAAGGAAGGACAGTGCCAGCACCAATTCAGAGATGATCTGAGGTTCTACAGCCGAGTGATACACAAATAAACTATACACAAATATGCTGTGTTTGTCACGCATATGGCAGCTATATTGAAATGATATTGATATTGGGCTGCCCTATGCAGATGTGCCAAAAATGTGCAAAAACCTTGTGCTCGTTTAATGCGCTCACCAAGTGTGAATAGGGCCTAATCCGAACTAGTTAATCTCCAGTAAGAAGTGCATGTTATGAAGGAGTGACCCTGTGGTTGGGTGTCCAGATGTGCACAGGAAGGAAACACGGATCATTTATACGCAAAGGAAATCTTTGAGATGGCGGAAGTAGTTCCAAGTGAGAATGAAATTCAATAGAGATATATACCAAACGTATAGGTGGCTGCTTCGTCAGAGTAAACTCCTCCTACGTTAGTTTATCAATATAAAAGTATCCTCTAGTGCTTACCCTTTCTTTTTACCACTTGTTATAACCACATATAGGAAGAATAGTGTAGAGTTATTCTGTCTTAAACAGTAAATTCAGAAACCACAAATGTGCCAGGTTTGGCTTTTTTTCCCCCTCCACTTTTTTGTGTCGTACCAAAACAAACAAAATAAATACACATGAGAATACCTAAACATTTGTCATTGCAACAATTGTCTAAAAGAAATGCAGGGGTGCCAATATTTTTGGCCATAACTGTATGTATGTGTGTGTATATATATATATTATATATTTTTCTATTCTTTTTCATGAACACACAGAAACATACTTTGTACTGGAGTGGAAACTGCTCATCAGTAATGGCAGACATGACATCATGATGAAGAAAAAGACAGCTTGGCTGCTTCTCCCTCATTGCAAATATGACTGCTGCAAAATCCCACTGAGGATTCATCCCAATTCAGTATTAGAAGTTAAGAGACGGATTCCCAGCACCAGATGTTGTTCAATTCTAGAATGAGGTAATAATAGATGACAGGAGTGTACAGTACAGTGCAAGCAGCGGACAGATTCTACTGTGGACTGGTCAAATGCTGCACGAGGGGCCGTGGGATGACCAAGTTTTGTGCTCTTTAGTTGAACAGGGTGACCTTCCCACCCAAAGAGGGCCCATTCACATAATTGTGTTGCAGTAATGCGCATCAAAGCGTGCTACATGCATTGGTGGGATCAGGTGTCATTCATTCTGAATGGCACCCCGACGTACCGTGCAGAAGGATATGCATTGCAGTGCAGTGCATAGCAACACTTATGTGCTTTGCGCAGCTATAAATGGTACATACCCATTTTTGTGTGATATTGCACCGCACCAGTGTGAATGAGTCCTGATACTTCCCTTTCCTGCCTTCTCCCACCACTTTGACCCCCAAGATCCAGTGCTCAGATCAATCAGCAGAGGGAGTGGAAAGGGCCATTAACCTTGTGTAATCTCTGTCACAGACAAGTACAGAGTTCACGCAGGGATTAGACTCCCATTGCCAAACAGCATGGTAGGGGAGAGTGCAAAAGGTAGGTATGGGTAGGTTGGGGGGTGACCTGTCAATAGAACCTGTCATTTTGCCCTTTTTATATATGATTTTATTGTTTTTATCCTTACTCAAATATTTATTCAAACTTTTTTTTTTTTACACTTAACTTTATTGCTATCACATGGGGCTGAGAAGCTCCCTATGTGATAGCCAATTTACATGGCAGATCCTCTTTATGGGGACATCAGACCCCTAATGTCACCTAGGGACCCCCAGAGAAGCTGATGAAGCAGAGCTCTGCGGGAATGACAGCTGAAAGTATATAAGACCTCTAATGTCACCTAAGGACCCCCAGAGAAGCTGCTGAAGCAGCTTCTCTCCGGCTTCTGTAGCCGGGAATGACAGCCGAATGGGGAAGTGATGTAACATACATCACTTCCTGCATTATGACACCAGAGAGGAGAAAAGAGGGAGATCTGATCTCCGATGACAGAGCCGCCGTGACGGTCCTGGCCCACACCGGGCACATCGGCGGTGCACACCCGCACAAAATACAAGCGATTGGAGTCTCTACAGAGGATGGAACACTTATATTTAAACAGCCATCACCGGGTGTTTACATTTTGGTCGTTTTCCCGATGGTGAAAGACGACTTAAAAAGCCAACCCGCATCTAAAAACCTCCCGTCCGGCCATTTAGGTACGGCTGCTGGACGGGAGGTGGTTAAACTACATGTACGCTTTAACTGTCCCGCAGTCTTGTGACAACTCTACTTGTATGTACGTAGGCTACACAGCCCACTGGATTCTTGGAGGAAAAAAAACAAATCATCTTCCTTATCCCGGCTGTGTGTCCTCAGGCTGGGTTCCTACCTATCATTCTATGATGAATAGAACTGATACATTCACATCATGATGATGATAAGGAGGACAAGGAGGATGTAACCTGACTGTTTCCTTATTTATGTCTCGGAATTAAAGTCTGACGTTCGCTGTTCATTGTAAGGTTCCAAAATAGCAGTCTTCTAATTAGCTCCCCGGGGAGCGTACTATCCCGCCATGCTGACACCCGGTTTATCACGTGAAGATGAGGGATCGCACCGGAGCTGAAAGTGGAACAAAAACACATTGACTAGGAAGGAATTAAATCCTTACACCAAATACAGATAAACATTGCGTGCTGCACTAAATTGCCCAACGAGGCCTCTGGTCTGCGGGCTGCTGCAGAGGATTCTGGGATATGTCATGACAAGAGATGACCCTTGACCCATGCAAGGTGAGGAAGGGATATTGTGGAACTGACAATCATTTATGACTGGTACAAGAAATGTGATTTATATCCATCTGAAAGTTAACAAACTCACAGGCTGCAATTTGTAACCCCTCATTCTGCAAATTCTACTGGCCCGGCTGTTATGCTGATCCAATGGCTTCAATACTTTGACCCATTGACCCAGAACAAGTATGCAGATAAGGGCTTGTGACTTTTTTCCTACTTTTCTGATCTGCATACTAATCTCAGGAATACTGAAGTCAGAGGGTCTGCATAAGAGGAAGGTAGCTAGTATATTCGGGAGGAGGTCAGCAATGGTAACGTCTGTATTTTCTCTTAGGAAAGGCTTCAGTAAACCACACCCCCTCACTGCCTCTCTGATGCAGCATCCCCGCCTGTCTAAGCTGCGGTGTCGGCTGGTGTCAGAGCTTAGACAGGGGGATGACATTACATGTGATACCAATAGGGCCTAGTGATTGACCACTCAGCACTATCATGTGGGGTAGGGCAACATGCTTCTTCAATTCTGGAACCCTTCTCTGTTATTGAAGGCTCTGGTAGTGCAGGGAGGCATTGGAAGCTGCAGCAGGTTAGATAGGAGCAGTCCACCTCATTTCATGGCTGGAGGGCGTCCATCATCTTCTAGCTCTTTCTTCCCCAGCCTGACTTTCCCTGGTCTGCCCCCTTCATTTATTGGATTTCAGCTCTTTCAGTAATGAAGGTCCAGCATCACAATTGGGAATTACCTAGGGTGGTCTACATGCAAATGCAGTCTGCCTAGGAATACCAACACCTACAGACTGCCACACACCCATCAAAGTATTCTAATATTTGCATAACTCCACCAAAGAGCCAGCCCACTGCTTACATGATGGATATTGAGAGACGTAATGAGGCAGGGTGCTGTGATGCTTTTCAAAAAGCTATGTACAGCACCCTTCCAACCCTTCACACCAGCTATAATCTACAAGCACGGCATAGGGAAGCACAGAGTCCCAGCAATGACATCACTGGAATTAAAATAGGGTATGCAATGAAAACAAGAAGGTTTTATTTAATAATGTAATTAGCATGTGGAGGGGAAGAGGAACCAGGGAGCGAAAATATAAGCAGATTAGACTTCAGCTTCAAAGTCCCCTATGCCTTGTGTTTTTTGCCGGTGTGAAGTATCGCTTACATTGCTAAGACTACATTACTTCCAATATTCCCTCCAATAAGGGATAGTACAGGAAATACATGATAGATAACACAAGTGGAGGTTAGGTAAAGATTTCACTGAGGCGTAGCCGTATTTAAACAGCTGAATCTAAACTTGGAGATAAAACGGTGCGGGGATCAGTACAACTGGCACTCATACATTGGCCTACTGACTGCCAAAACAGGTTCAGTTTAAAGGAGAGTTACAGAGAAATACAATATAACAGAAGCTTCTTGTTTGTGTCTGGGCTGGGCAGAAGAGTTCATGAACCAGAAGTAAAGGATCGGGATGACAGTGGACCGTGGTGCTCAAAGTCCTTTTAAGCACTGGGGGGTGCATAATTTAGACAAGTTTGCTTCAAAGTATATCTGAACCCAAAAAAAGGCATAGTCACACTCCCCCTGGTAAGTGTACACCACCACTCACCCCTTACCTGGTTAGTGTGGACCAACACTATACCCCCCCAGGGCCTCAGGCGGCGTAAAGGCCAGGGATGCCCCTGTTAGACACACAGAAGACGCCCCATCTGCATTATCTGTACACGCAAGGCCCCATCACACACCAACTGCTTGCAAGTACATCCTACCTTGTGAAGAGACGGACAGGTGCACAGCTTTGACCAGTTGCAAAATCCCCTGTCTTACTGCAAGAACATAAGGCTTGTAGCTGGCCCCCCTAAACATCCGCAGGGCCCCAGGTTCTTGTCTAGGTTGCCTTACGGATGATCTAATCCTAAATGTCTGTGGGACTTTGTGTTTACTCAGCCAAAAGAGCATTTGTGAGGTCAAGTACTGATGTTGGATTAGAGGACTTGGCTCCCAATTGGAGTTCCAAATTATCCCAAAATTGTTCAGTAGGGTTGAGATCAGGTGTCCAGGGAGGCCACTCGTGTTCCTCCACCCCAAACTCATGTCTTTATGGAGCTGGCTTTGTACACAGGGGCTCCGTCATGCTGGAACAGAAAAGGGCCTTCCCCAAAATGTTATCACAAGCTTCGAAGAGCACAATTGTCTAAAATGTATTTTGTTTTGGTATAGCATTAATAGAACCCTTCGCTGGAAACACCTGAAATCAATGATTTGGAGGGGTGTCCACATACTATTGGTGTGTGTATATGTGTATATATATATATATACGTGGCCAGATTATTATGACCACCCCATCACTACTTCGTTGGGCCACGAGATGACTTCACGAAATGTTGAAATACGTGATGCGAGGAATCTGACACAGTCCGGTCTTTAAACACTTTAACAACAGCTGCTCTTGAACATTTAACGAATTCTGCTGTTTTGCTGATACTCGCTCCATGGCTCCGAGCGCCAACAATCATCCCACGTTCAAAGGCTGTTAAATCGCGTTGTTTACCCGTATCTTCAGAAACAAATCACTTCTACTGTCATGGTAAACAACCTGCTTCCCTATTTATAATGGTCTGGCCCTCTAGCAACTTCAGCGCCAAATTATAGCTAACTATAGCTAATTTGCCTAAAAACGTCAGGTGGTCATAATAATCTGGCCACTCAGTGTATATATACATATATACCCTGTTTCCCCGAAAATAAGACCTACACCGAAAATAAGACCTAGTACTATTTTTGGGAATTGCTAAAATATAAGACCTACCCTGAAAATAGATCCTAGTTGTGACCATTCCCAGGGCCGATGGTGGCATAAGGGGGAACTTGAAGAGCCGCCGGAGAGGCAGGAGAGAATTAGCGGTGCCAACGAAGCCAGTGCTAGAGGAAGCAAGGCGGCACCGTAGGCAGCAGAGCCGCATAAGCCGATGCCTCCTCTATAGTGCCGGCTCCTGTCACAGGCGGAGTGATACCAAATGCACTGCGCCTGTGAGGAATCCATAGTGAAAGCACGCTTCGCTCATTCTGGCCAGCGATTGGTTAGCAAATTTCTCTTGGAAAGGTACAGCACCCCTGATTGCCCTGATCACCATATGTTTGTACATGAATAAGCGTGGATTGTTGTACATTAAAAAAAAAAATAAGACCTACCCCGAAAATAAGACCTAGTGTGTTTTTTTGAGCCAAAAAAAAATATAAGACAGTGTCTTACTTTCGGGGAAACACGGTATATGTGTGTGTATGTATGTATATGTGTAGATATTGTATACACACATTATATATATATATAATATAATGTGTGTATACAATATCTTACTTTTAAGAGTATGCATGGCACTCTGAGGGGTTATTGGGGTGCCTGTAATCTGTACACAGCAGCAGTACTGTAGCATTTCCCTCTGCTGAGTTTATATAGCAAGCTCAGCATAACTGTACACCTGGCCAGCGTCTCGATGCTCTCCGGGTATAAGGCTGGATCCATGCACTGTGGTACAAATGATGTGTGATATAACCGCAAGCCAGCAAAGCACTTTTTTCTATTTGTCGCATATAATTCTACTACTTCCTGTCCCTGCAGTGATGTGAAGTCAATATTTACTGTCAGCCTAAAGCACATTATTATTTTATGCAATGGCTTGTATAGAGGCATTATTATCTATTGTGGGTGATGTCAAATTTTGTATACCAAATATGACTCCAAGATAATTTTTTTTAATTCACTCTTGCAATGGGGCTACCTCTGCACTGCAAGGGATAAGTGCTCGGTCTAGGTGTTAAAATAACAAAGTTATACTCACCCAAAGCTCCAAGCCGGCCAGCTGTCACAGTGCTCCCTTCAGCCTGTCCCCTCCTCTGCAGCACATTGGAATCTTCCTCAGCATCCTTATGTCTAAGCATAGTGTATAGATGTGATGATTTACGGGACCTTAGACCGCTGCAGAGGAGGGGGGAAGAGACTTTTCAGGGACCAGTCTAAGAAGAAGCCAGCTCGGAGCTTTGGGTGGATTTAGCTTTGGATTTTTTTGTTTAACCTAGACACAAACGAGCAGTTAACCCTTGCAGTGTGGGGGTAGCCCCACACTGCAAGGGTTAATTTAAAGAAATTCCTGGAGTTCTGCCCTTTTTTTGGATAGAGAAGGGTAGGGTTGAAACCACTGTCAGTAGACTAAACAGGAAGTGAAAGGATTTATTTACAATGTGCAGGAAATCCCCTCTTAGACAGTTGCCACGGGGACAAGTGTCTCCATTGGAAGATTCCCTCTCTATTCCTGATCTGGGGTCAACTCTAAGATTTCGATTTCCCCTCGTTTATATTCTGGGTGACACTGATGATCAGGACAATTATCCCTAATGTAGACGGCAAAAAAAAAGTGACATAAGAAATGTTGATACTTTGCTCCTGTATTAACCTCCTATTGGAGCTCCTCCCACCACGCGGAAGCATGCTGGTAGATTAATCGGCGCTTCATCAAATTATTTCTACAGTGTGTATGTTTGTGCTTCAAAGACTGGTAGAGAGACCTCTCAGTAACTAGAAGTCGGTATGAATTAATTCCTCACATGTCACAATATAAATCAACAGTATTATTTTTCAGAAAAGCTCAACCTTTAATCATTGTAAAGCCATCTCTGACTTCCAGTCCAGCGACTCTGCCTAGGCTGCGATGATGTCATCAGTCTGCGGCAGGCAGGGGGAAGCCTTTTCCCCTATGATCAGACTGCAACAGTGTAACTTTGAAGCAAGTAGACAACTGACTAGTTTGCCTGTGCCAAGAAGCCACGCTGCATGCAGAACTTGCAGCTGATAACCTGGGACAGATGCTTTAACCAGTTGACATCCGCGGTGTTAAACCCCCTTCCCATCCAGGCCATTTTTCAGTATTCAGCGCTGCGGTACTTTAACTGACATTTATTCCGTCATGCAGCGCTGTACTGAAATGAATTTTATACCCTTTTTTGGGGACAGATAGAGCTTTCTTTTGGTGGTATTTATTCACCACTGGGGGTTTTATTTTTTTAATATATTAAGGAAAAATTACCGAAATGTTTTAAAAAAAAACAGTTTCCCCTATATTAAATGATAAAACATTTATTATTACCCAATTTTTTGGTAAAATATAAAAGATGGGGTCACGTCGGGTAAAAAGACACTAAACATGTCAAGCCTTAAAATTGCGTGCGCGCGCGAAACCTCAAAAAACGATAATACCCAAAATTGGCCCTAGGCGACGCTTTAAAAGCTGTTACCGCTCATCAGTTTAGTGTTATCAGTGATTGATGGCCCTAAAATGATTGCTCTCACTGCGACGTTCGCGGCGATATGTAACATGTGTAGCGCAATTGTAATTTTTGCGCGCTGGGGCACCGGACGCGTATTTACGTTTATAGGCGCGTAAACGTGGGGGTGGGGGAGTTAAACATTTTGGGGGGGTTTTTTCCCCTTTTTTTATATGTGGCTTTTATTTTATTTTATTTTTTTATGTGTTACTTTTCTTTTTTTTTATTTATATTTTTTTTTTTGCACTTATTGTTATTGCTATTATATAGGGGGATAACAACCCCCTATATAATAGCAAAGGCACACTGACAGGTCCTCTTTATGGAGATATTAGGGGTCTCTAGGACCCCTAATATCACCTATGGACCCCAAAAGAAGCTGATAAAGCAGAGATCTGCTTTATCAGCTTCTTCTCTCTCCAGATGACTGACAGGTGAATGCGGAAGTGATGTAACACACATCACTTCTGCATTCACAGCCCGGACGGGGATCAGCAAGGAGCTGATCTCCCGTCCTCCTCCTCCTGACGCCCTCGGAGCCGGTCCCGGGATCCAAGATGGGGCAGCGGATCCCGGGAATCAAGGTGAGGGGTCAGGGGAGGGGGTGCCGCGAACGAGCACATATAGGCGATCGGCGGGCTATGGACCCGCTGATCGCCTATATGTGTAACACCCGGTAACGGGTGTGTGCACTGATCGGGTCTTTTCTGCCCGTGCGGGCCCGCTAGGGGGCGCGCGCGAGCAGAAAAAAATTGCCGTCTGGAGACGGCTACCCGCAGATGCTGCAGTGCCGTCCGTCCGTTTTTTTACTACGGGCGGACGGCAAGAGGTTAA
>NW_017307196.1:399677-400296 GCF_000935625.1 Nanorana parkeri
GAGAGCCCGCACTGACCGCCAGAGAGCCCGCACTGACCGCCAGAGAGCCCGCACTGACTGCCAGAGAGCCCGCACTGACCGCCAGAGAGCCCGCACTGACCGCCAGAAAGCCCACACTGACCACCTGAAAGCCCACACTGACCACCTGAAAGCCCACACTAACCACCAGAGCCAGCACTGACCACCTGAGAGCCCACACTGACCACCTGAGAGCCCACACTGACCACTTGAGAGCCCACACTGTTTTGGTGGCAAAAGGGGGACCTAGACAATATTAGGCGGTGGTTATAATGTTATGGCTGATTGTGTGGTGTGTATCTGTGTGTGTGTGTGTGTGTGTGTGTGTGTGTGTATATATGTAGCTGGCGTACAAAGTTAAGCGTGAACATGCAGTACTTGCAGTGTAAACATGCAATAACTGTAACGTATGTGCAATGGTATCCTACAGCTGAATCTATAACCCCGGAGAAGCTGGTAGGATTTGACTGGCCTTCGCTGGTTTGGAGAGGACAGCGCCGGCTCTACAGACAATCTCGGCCTGTCAGCCCCAACTTATGATTGAAATTTTCCACATGATCCTCACAGGACCTAATTAGAATTCCTGTTTTCTGGGAGTTTC
>NW_017307196.1:400419-404527 GCF_000935625.1 Nanorana parkeri
ATTCTGGGAAGATGATAAAAATTGGCCCATGAACAGGTTTCCATACATTCTTTCAGTTGTTGGAAACCCATCTTCAGGACCACCAAAGTCAGCACAGAAAGCGGGGTATCCGCGCTCTGTATAAACAGTTCAGATCTGGGCAGTGAAAGTCGATTTACCACACGTGTTTCATTAAATACACCAAGGGGAATTAATCAAAGCTAGAGCAGATAGAATCTGGAGAAGTTGCCGATGGCAACTAATCAGCTTCTTTCTTTCATTTTCAAAGCCTTACTGAACAAACTGAAGAGAGAAGCTGATTGGTTGCCATGGGTAAATGCTCCAGATTCTGTCTGCTCCAGTTTTGATTAATTCCCACCACTAGAGCTCGCCCACACCAGAGGTCAGTGGCGTAACTACCGCCATAAGGACCCATGCAGTTGCTATGGGGCCCGGGGCAGAGGGGGGGCCCATTCAGGAGGCGGGGGCCCAGCAGCAGAGGAGGAGGCTGGGGAAAAAGGCCAGGGCTCGACGGCAGTGGAGGAGGAGGCCTTGGCGGCTGGGCGGTGGTGGAGAAGTAGGAGGCCAGGGCCCAGTGGCAGCAATGGAAGAGGAAGAGACAGGGGCTCGGTGGTGGAGGCAGGGGCCCAACAGCGCAGGTTCGGCGGTGGAGGAGGCCGGGGCCTCGCATCAGGGAACTCGGGGCTGACAGGTAAGAGGAGTGCAGGGAAAGGGACCCCAACCTGCCCCCCTGAGACCCCACAGAGTCCGCCATAGAGAGTCTATGGTGGGCTCTGCAGGGTCACTGTCAGGTGGGCTGTGCAGTGTCTCTGGTATGTGGGGGTCTTTGGTGGGCTCTGGGGGGGTCCATGGTGGGCTTTGCTGGGTCTATGGTGGGCAGTACGGGGTCTCAGGTGGGCAGTGCGGGGTCTCAGGTGGGCAGTGCGGGGTCTCCTTTCCCTCTACCCGCCGACACCCATGATGCAGGTCCCAGGCCTGCAGGAGGGGCAATGCAGCCCAGGAAGCAAGGCAGGGGGTCAGCACGCTTCATCGGCCCCTGGAAGCAATCTGGTGGCAGCACATCCACCAGAATCGCTTCCAGTGTAAAGCCAACTGTCGGCTTTACACAGCTGAACAGATTACCGGCGATGCCCGCTGCCAGCGACGTATGGCATGTCGTTGGCAGCAAAAGGGTTAAAGCTAGGGGGGCAGAGACGGGACCAGTCAACCTGCACAAGGAGAGAAAGCAGCAGTGATCGGTCTTTATTACAGAAGGGGGGCGGAGACGAGACCAGTCACCCTGCACAAGCAGAGAAAGCAGCAGTGAGCGGTCTTTATTACAGGAAGCTCCAAGTCTCACACGGGATTACTGCACAGATCTGGAAGAAAAACCACAAAGATCACCAAGATTCAAGAGAAAACACACACAACTCTTGTATTTAGAGATACTAGCTTATTTAAGAGTTTGGCTTTACAAATACCAGTAACCACATCTGATATTCCTCTCATGTTCCATATTAAACAATCAGAGAAAAAAAAAACATAAAAAAGGGTATAAAACACATGAAGAATAGCTAATGTAAATAAATGGTTACATCTGGTTCATTCGGGAGGCCTTGAATCACGTTCAGGACCACAGAAACCACAGTATATGTAGGTACATGTTATATCAGACAACTCAACATTTTAACATTCCCAAACACAGGTTATTGTAACCACAACGATGTTTGTATGGGTAAGAAAGGCTCAGAGACGGGGTCTAACTATCAAACCAGAGGTACTTATTGGCTTCTTCCTAAACTATGCAGGAGATGTGCAGCGGCCTTGAGGTGGGAGACTGACCATTGTTTGGCAAATGTCACAGCAGTCAGCAGGTCAGCAGAAGAAAATGAGCGCATTGGGTTTTTCATCATTCAAAAAAGGGGAGATCTGATTGCAATGTAAACAATGAGGAACACAAAGGGGTGATAATAGAAAAAAAAATTACTGTGTATATATATTCTAAATCCTCTTAAAGGAGAACTATGAGGTGAGTGCTTTTCACTCACCTCATAGTTCTAGCCGACCTGTGATAATGAGACTGTCACAGGTCGGCTCAGTAGATCGGGAGGTGAGCGAACACATACCGGTGTTCGCTTACTTCTCGATCCTGTCACGGCTCTCTGCCATGACAGAGGAGGGGCTGGATTCCCCGCTCCCAGCTCCGATCCTCCAGCGCTGACTGGCGGAACGGACGGGGGAGGGGGCGGGAACAGCTTGCTCTGCCTCCAGATAGGCAGACCAGCTGTCACTCACGCAGCTGTGCGGATCTCGACATCGATGTCGGGATCCGCTCCGGCTGCGGCGTCTCAGTATAGCTACAGTTCGCGGTATACTGAGCTTAGGGTGACGGGAGGACGCTAGTTTGTGTCCTCCCGTTACACTAAGGAGAACTATGGGGAAAAGCCTTAACCTCATAGTTCTCCTTTTAAAGTAGATGTAAACACTAACTGAATGATAATGAGGGGCTCAGCAATAAAAGTTCTGCCCGCAGCACTAGTTCCCCTGGATGGTGCTGATGAGTAAAGGAATTTCCATCTAAGGGTGCTAGTGCCACGTCTGCCCAGCTATATGCCGGGTGGAACTTTCATAAATGAACCCCTTAGGCCGCGGAAGCTTTGTGCATCATAAACAATTGATGTTTTCACGTTTTTCATCCATTTCTTTCATTTTAGTGTACTTGTCACCTATTTCAATGCCTGGCTGTGTAAATGACTACTTGTAGCCTGGATCTTAAGCCCACATGATAGGGTGACAATGCAGGAGCAAAACTGGAGGAGGGGGGCAGAGTGTAACAGGAAGTGCCTGATCAAAGACCTTCATGGAAGGATCACCAGGTCCCTGCTGGATTGTTTTTTTATATTTCATATTATGCAGAATGTAGCAGGAGGAGCTGGGACATCCCAAGGTGGACGGAAACACCCAAATCTCTGAGGGGGACAGGGAAAAAGTTGGAACTATGGCAAGAAGATCTTCCTGCAGCAGTCTACAAGATGTATAAAAAGTCAGGAGCTGACTTAGCTCACCATACGCTGCCTGTAACTAAACTCTCAATTTTGGGTAAACTGACCCTTTAGGCCCCGTTCACACTGAGCGATTTATTTATCGCGGATATTTACCACGCGATATCGCTCTCCAATACATCTCAATGGGGCTCTGTCTGTCGCGGGTCGTGCGTCGCTTCAGCAGGACCCTTTTTGGAGCGGATTTTGCCGTGATTCTAGTCTTTTCAATGCGAGCATTTGCGCGATATCGCGCGACAAACTGCGCGATATCGTGCAAAATGCAAATCGCGCGTGCGATTTGCGAATCGCTCAGTGTGAATGGGGCCTTAAATTGCGTGCAATATAAAACAATGTCATAAGATACTTGTGCTGGGCGAAGGGGGGGGCTGGATGATCACTGAAGGCAAGGAGCTCACTGGAGTCTGTAAGACAAATAAGCCTGTGGGTGATTGAACTGGCAAATATCAGCTCATAACTGAAATGTGGGTCATGTGACTGACTCGGTTTCCTCCGTCCCGTTGTAGCAGGAGCTGCTCATAGGAAAAAATGGCCAAGGAAGTATATGGCCACACATGTTCTGATATGATTAATTGGACCGATCAATCAATGCAACTAAAATGATCAACTTGAATAAATATTGTAAACCACGGACTCTCCAGTCCATCAATTCAGTATATAATCGATCAGTTTCGCCATTGTAAAGCTGATCGGCCGTGGCGGAACTTTATTGATCATTTCTGATCGATCAGTGTGTGCGTGAGAGAACGAGCCATTGATCCTTTCTGATCATATTTTTAATTGATACTGTATGCGTTCAGCATTTCTATTGATGATGAATCGGTTGTTTGCAATGGCTCTTCTATAAATTGATCACAAATTCCTACGTGTATGGTCACCTTAAAAGATGAACGTGTGCAGGTTTGCGTCATCTGTAAGTGTGCAGCAGAGTACACCGCCCGTTTGATAAATATGGCAGATAGAGATAAATTCCTGGATTATAACATCCAGAGGCAGAACTAACAAGTTCAAGGAAAAGTGGTGACGCACAGCGGCCTCATATCAAAGTGTCTCTGTGTATAGCTGGG
>NW_017307196.1:404710-409613 GCF_000935625.1 Nanorana parkeri
GGTTCCAGGGTTTAATGATTGCAGGTTGCTCAGCTTAAGGCCACTTCCATACAGAACATATAGTGGCTGCAGCTCCTATTCTATCCTCTTACTTCCACATTTATGAGAAATGGAAGAATGACATTGTAACACAACAAGGACACTTTCTATACGGTGTAATCTTACAAATGAATTCCAGATTGGTTCAGGTGCCCGGCGTGTAATTTAAGATTTGCATACAAAGCCCGGTAATCAAAAATGTAACGCGGAAAGATTTTGTGCGTCGTCTGCTTTTCTGCACGGTTTTGGAAAGAAACTACTGCTCCACACAGCTTTGAGGCTGAACTCCGGGATAAGCAAATACAAGAGGCACGTGTATTCTTCCTTGAATCTCAGGGGATCATTTCGTAAGCTATGGCTAGGCGATTTACATTTGCCCAGCGTATGGCTGGGTTGGAGCTTTATAAATCAACCCCCTGGTGTCCTTTGTGTATTTTTTACAGATGTATGCAGTAATCCAGTGTGAAACTTAGAGCTTCCAGTAATAAAGACCGCTCACTGCTGCTCTCTCTCCTTGTGCAGGGTGACTGGTTTTGGCTCCACCCCTCCTGCAATAAAGACCAGTCACTGCTGTTCTCTCTCCTTGTTCAGGGGGACTGGTCTTGTCTCCACCCCCTCCAGTAATAAAGACCGCTCACTGCTATTCTCTCTCTTTGTGCAGGGTGACTGGTTTTGGCTCCACCCCTCCTGCAATAAAGACCAGTCACTGCTGTTCTCTCTCCTTGTTCAGGGTGACTGGTCTTGTCTCCGCCCCCTCCTGTAATAAAGACCGGTCACTACTGCTCTCTCTCTTTGTACAGGTCTTGTCTCCGCCTGCTTTCTTCACAGACCCTGTGCAGCACAGTAATGCTACTTCTACTTTTCCATGGTATTATCTGGGTTTGCAAAGGCATTTGGTGCACAGAAAGAGGGTTTTTATCAGGGCTGCGGAAATTAACGATTAATTACCCGATTAATCGTTAACATTTTTGATCGATTTTAATTTTTTTTATCACTCACCTCTCCGCCGGCTTCCGGGAGTCCCGTCGGAGATCCGGCGACGTCACTGACATCGACCTCACCGGACTCCTCCCCCCTTCCCCAAGTAGCTCCGTCGGCTAACGAAGGGAAGGGGGGAGGAGGCCGGTGACGTCGATGTCCGTGACGCAAAAAACTTCGTTAGCCGATGGAGCCATTTGGGCCTGTGAGTTTGCCCAAGAAACTTGTTCTGCGTGAGCGCCAGCCAAGGCATTGGCCTAAACACATACAGCACAGCAATGAAGTAATAAAATGAACTAGGATCACACTAATCCAGCACGTTATTATTCTGAGTTGCCCCAAGCGGCGGCCATATTGAATGGGGCACGTGAGATTAATAACGTGCTGGATTAGTGTGATCCTAGTTCATTTTATTACTTCATTGCTGTGCTGTATGTGTATAGGCCAATGTAGTTGGATCTGTATGTGCGTTATAATTAATCGAAATTAATCGATTAAAAAAAATTTGATTAATCGAACACGAAAATTTGAATCAGTACCAGCCCTAGTTTTTATCCTTTGTGGCGACTGAGAAATATATTTTAATGAAAGTTTTTGTGTACAATGTTCAGCTTTAAACAGTAAACATGACCATGCACTATACAAATTCCAGACACTTCTTAATGAAGCGGCAGAAATTCGCACAGTGGGCACTGCTGTTGGCTTCCTTTTGGCCAGCACCCCTCGATCAGCTGATCGAAGAAGCCGGTTGACCATTGCAGCCATTGAGTTGCCGACACTGTTTGGTTATTCTGGATACAATGAAGATGGCGGGATATTCCTCAATCAATGCTCGTAAGCGTTGATGGAGGAGTCTGTACTATTTTAAAGAAAATATTACAGTGTATGGCCAGCTTAAGTTTGTTCTTCCCTTTTAGATTGTTCTATACTCCAGTGGTGAGACCTTCCCTGCCAGGAAAGAAAAATAAGGAAGTCTCACACCTCCTGCCGCAATCGCTATAAATGTTACCGGCTCACACTGCAGTCACACTGCCTGTTTCTTATTAAAAGAAGAAAAATTTTGAATTGCAATCATAGCCTGGTAAGAAGCAAACAGCGATTTGTGAAGGCCAGCTTGGCCCGGGCTCCTGTGCAGGAATGCCTGACATTGCTAGAGGATATTTTGTTGTCATGACGAGATTATTAAGTACATCACACAGTACAGTCATTCTCAGCCTCTCACATGCTGACTTAACACAATGTTCCGAGCCAAAATATGCGGGGCTCCTGTTTTACTGTTTAAAGGAAAACTCCTATTTCAAAAAACTATTATTATATAATGTATCACAGCCAATCAAGCCACTTTGAAATCATATATGACCAAGGCCCTGGATCTGACTCATCAATTGACTCATCAATGAATCATGATTGAACAAAGTCACTCACAATGGCTTCAGTGAGGCTGTCAGCACAAACAGGGCCCCCCTGTTGCACCATAGACAATGATTGGAACAAGAAATGTTCTGGATACATAGGTTAGGGTCCAGAATCCCACAGGGATTATTGTTGGGATCTGGATCTATTTCTTAAATGAAGTTACTATGTATGATTCTTTCAGTCCCTTTAAGGAAAGTAATGTGTTTGCTATCAGTTTTGCATACTTGCACTTGTTTTTGAATGTATATTATGTTTTTATTTGCATTGGTAATTAATTATACACTAAGGCCCCATTCACACGGGGACCTATACCTAGGGTTGCCACCTGTCCAGGATTCACCCGGACAGTCCAGGTTCAGGTTTTGAATGCAGTGTCCGGGTTTCATGGCAGCTGAAACCCGGACACAAATGTCAGGCAGTCAGGGGCAACCATGGGGCCCTGGTGTTTCTGGTTGTAAACAGCCCCACGCTTACACAGGACAGGTCTGCAGCTCAGCTACAGAAGGTGTCCTCATCACTAAGTATGCCTGTGGATTGCGCTCTCTCCCCCTCTCTCTCTCTCTGTCCCCCCTCTCTCTCTGTCCCTCCAAACATGTTCTCATGGATGAGATTGCGCAAGACAGTTTATACTTTGGCCCATTTACCAAGTTCTTCAGTGGTTGTCTCTCCTCACTCTCTCACCTGGCTGTCTCTCCTTACTTTCCTGGCTGTCTCTCCTCACTTTCCTGGCTGTCTCTCCTCACTTTCCTGGCTGTCTCCTCTCTCTCTCTCCCCTGAATGTCTCTTCTCTCTCTCCCCTGACTGTCTCTCCTCGCTCTCTCCTCTGGCTGTCTCTCCTCGCTATCTCCCCTGGTTGTCTCTCCTCTCTCTCCTGGTTGTCTCTCCTCTCTCTCCTGGCTGTCTCTCCTCGCTCTCTCCCCTGGTTGTCTCTCCTCTATCTCCTGGCTGCCTCTCCTTGTTTTCTCCGGAATACTCTCAAAGAGAAAACTGCAGTGTGGCACTATAGTGTTCGGGTTTCGCTTGAAGAAAGGGTGGCAACCCTACCTATACCGCATTCCTGGATTCCTGCAGCAGGGATTCCAGGTGTCCCTGTTCAGATGCAGCCGCTGTACCCATTTAAGTAAATGACAAGGTGACAGCGGCTGCATCTGTTAGCAGCAGCCCGCATGTATTTATAAGAGGACACAGAGTCCTCAGAGACGCACAGAGTCCTCAATCTCTTTTTCTGCAGCCCCCGTTATAAAGGAACAGGAATCCTCTATACTGAGTGTTCCTGTTCACTCATAACATGAGAACATAGAGTGCTTACTATAACCACAACTATGAATGAACCGGAGGGGATGTAGATCACTTCCCATTCATTCATAATTGAGGATATAGTCAACATACCACGTCCTCAATTATGTACAAACACTCAGCGATCACTGACTGCTTGTACTCGCTCTCCTCTCTGACACTCTGTTACAGGAGGCGGATCGAGCGGTGTAGGGAGGAGAGCTCAGCCTCCTGTGACAGCGCAGCCTGTCTCCGCCCACACACCGCTCTGCCGGACTGCGATAGGAGGCTGAGCGATGTGGGAGGAGACGCCGGCCACTCACAGCGCTCTCCTCCCGCACCGTTCGGCCGTTTCTCACAGTTTCTCTCCTCCCCGCTGGGACACAGAGCAGCGCCCAGCGGGGAGGAAAGAAAACAGGGATGTGCCGATGTATCGGCAGGAAAATGGCACTTTCGGCATTATGCCAAAAGTGCCATTTTTGGCCGATATGTTTCAGCGGCCGATATATCAGTGCATCCCTAATTTGTACCTGGTACAATTACATGTGGTGGGGATAGACAACCGCCCCTGGATGCAGGATAGATGTGTTAGCCACAATCAACTATCCCAAACCACATGCAATTGTACCATGTACGATTACATACTGACTGCCATGACAGATGCGGCTGCTGTCACCCTGTCATTTACTTCAATGGGTACAGCGGATGCATCTGAACAGGGATACCAGGGATCCCTGCCAGAGGTAGGTTCTTGCTGCAGAGATCCCAGAAGGCCCCATGTGAATGTAGCACTGAGAGCTTAGGGCTGTGTAGTGCGTCCTCCCTCTGTTTTGGAATGGTATTTTAATGCACTAACCAGCTATGACCAAGGCCGTGAAATGCATTAGCAGCTTGTACAACGTGAGCTGCTTGTTTTTTTTTTGTAAAAATTTGGAGCGTGGAGCTGCGTTTCGGACTTTGCAATTAAGGTGGACGAAACCTTACCTAAGCACCAGCAATTCCCTCATCCACTATTTAGGGCTAAGGTCGAGTGGGTATCTGTTTTGTTTGTAGACCCCTAGAGCATCCAGAGCTTGGAATCCAATTATAGAAAAGTCTAATAAAAGCAGCAAGCAAATGAACTTAATGTCCCAAAATCTTTATTACCGATGTTAATTCATACAAGAAGATAAAAAAAACCTCAAATGCATTTCAA
>NW_017307196.1:409623-420094 GCF_000935625.1 Nanorana parkeri
CATAGCTAACACAGGAAATTCCTTTGACTCCCGTTTGCAGAATAGAATTGTAAGGGAGCAAATAGAAGGTGAATATATGCTTCTGGGGAGGCCTAAGCATGTGTGGGCAAAGCTCAGGTTCACTTCATGTAGCCAGAGAGCATGCTTTGCCATTGATAAATAAGAAAAGGCTCCAGAACGTTGGGCAACGCCTATGATTACTGCTTACCTTGCTCCTGGGATTTGTTTGACCCTGATTTGTAATATATTTCTAACCTCGGCCCGATCAAAGTCCCCGGTGTCTCAGACACTGTTCAATAAATCTGTTTAATGAAGAAGTCTGGTCTGTAATACAGTCTACCCCTGACACCTGTCTTTACCCAGGCGTCCTATGAGCATAAATAACATTTTCACTCCCGCTTCCATTTGGAATGGGGATGCCCAGGTCACCCCAGGTTGGCCATCTATCAACATGTTGTCAACGGTGGCACAGTGCATAGCCTGGTTTATGTGCTCAGTAAACCTGTCACTGCTTAGTGTCTTCGCAGATTTACTGCCATGACAGCAGATCCAGCTGACTATCCAGCACCTCCAGGGACAATGCTAGACATCTTTCACAGCAGCTGTCTATCAGTCAGAGACATGACCTAATGACATGATGGCCTACGTCAGCACCTGACTCCCTCACTCACACCAGATCATGTCTAAGGAATTAACCCAGAACTCATTCACTTCTATGAGGAGAAAAGTAATGATGGCAAAAGGTTTACGTGAGCAACTTACCTGGGAACGCATAGACATAACGTATGAAACGCACTTCATACATATTAAAGTAAACCCAAAACCTATATTTCAGTATAATCGGCATCATGACTCACTGTATACGTTATTCTAAAGCAAATTATTTTTGTGTGAATCTGCTACAAAGTTTCTTACCTGGAGATCCTGCCAGTAATAGCACTTCCAATTGCAGTTTGGCGCTGCTTAGCCACTGCATCGCAGTTAGCAGTAGCATTGTTAGCCCGCCACGTGTGCTCATTGAGTTGGCTGTTGGGTTGCAGATAAGATGTGTGCATGCCTCTAGCAGACGTTTAAAGCAGCCCAATTTAGAGGCAGTGGTTCAGCGTTGTCAGTCTGCAACAGGTTGCATGCTGAACTTGTCTTGTGCTGGGAGACTCTACAGCAACCTTTCACAAGCAGGCTTCTGTGGAACCCTACGGTTCCTCCTGAGGTTGCAAGGGGTTCCCACAGCAATGGTTTATTGATCTCCCACTTACACTGGACACCAAAGCACGGGGCCAATTTTGCACAAACTCTGATCCAATATAAGGGGTCACTTCTACGCTAATATAAGGGGGCATCACAGTTGTGGTGGCTTCAAAGTGTTGGTCTGCAACATGTTGCATGCTGAACTTGTGCTGTGCTGGGAGACTCTACAGCAACCTTTCACAAGCAGGCTTCTGTGGAACCCTATGGTTCCTCCTGAGGTTGCAAGGGGTTCTCTCCGCAAAGAGCTATGGTTAAATGATCTCCCACTTACCTTGGACACCAAAGCAAGGGGGCAATTTTCTACAAACTCTAAACCAATGTTAGGGGGCTTAGTGGTGTTGGTCTGCAACAGGTGGCATGCTTGTCCTGTGCTTGAAGACTCTACAGCAGCATTTCTATACCAGGGTTCCTCCTGAGGTTGCTAATTGATCTCCCACTTACATTGGACACCAAAGCAAGGGGGCAATTTTCCACAAACTCTAAACCAATGTTAGGGGGCACCACAGTTGTGGTGGCTTAGTGGTGTTCTGCAACAGGTGGCATGCTTGTCCTGTGCTTGAAGACTCTACAGCAGCATTTCTATACCAGGGTTCCTCCTGATGTTGCTAGCGGTTCCTAATCAATGTGTTTTAATGTAAGGTTCCCCCCTTTACAATCCATGCCAGACCCCTACCTGGGATAAGGCCAAGCATTGTCTTTTACGTTTATGTTTTTTACATTTTAGACGGGGGTGGCTCAGGATTTTGCATACTTTTAAAGGGTCCGGCGACCTAAAAAAGATTAAAAAACATAGAGAAACCTAGTTCTATAGCAAGCAGTCCTGCAACAAAACCATGGAGGGGGTACAAGGAGAAATCGCTCTGCACTTATAAGGAAGTCACAGTCATTACATGAGTGTCTAACTAAAGCTGTTAGAGGTTAAAAATAAATGTGACCTTCTTTTTCATTCTTCTTTTTTTTTAAAGAATGGTCTATTGTATAACTTGCTGCAATTTTGTTTCATTCTTGCCTTTTCCAAATATACCGTGTGTTTAGACAGTCTGTGACAATGTGCACGGCGTCCGTCAGCTGTCCTTCTTCCCAGCTGCGTTCTGGGCAGCAAGAAGACTCTGCCAGTGAACTGTATCACAGGAAAGGAAAATCAATATACAACCCTGTCACCGCAGCCAAGGTTCAGCTATAGCCCTGTCGTCTGCAAAACGTAAATCAATATTAACTCTGGGGTTAATGGGTAACCGGTCGCATTCCTGTAAAATTTGCTGAACGCTGGAGTAACAGTTACAGTTGATACCCCTGCGATCACGCCCTTTGCACGCTGGAGTTTAACAAAGGTGTGCTGATATGTTCCACTGAGTCATGCCCTCGTCCTATAATCTGTGCCGGTACGGCCTGGATAAGCCGCTCTCTCTCTCTGCTTGTTCCCAGAGAAGGTTGCTGGATGAGACACCACAGGGCATGTCAAGGTGTGTTGCTTTCAATAGCGCGATTATATTCAAAGGAGGATTGTTCACCTCGGCTGCTTCTGTCGTTCACACCCATCGTAACTCATCAGTGCACTTCAAACAATGTCGCAGCCAGGCAGGTGGAACCGGGCCTACTCGCGTCTTTCACAATCATTTCGTCCTTAATAAAAGAGAGAGAGAAAAAATAAAGTTGCACTGGCGTGATTTTGTCTTTTGTTGCGTAATTACTAGGCTGTCAAACCACGTTCCTGACCTCCATCGTCTGAAGGAAATCTGTACTGAGAGTAATACAAAGGCTGCCAATGGCAGGTGTCATTGCGGGTAGGGTTGCCACCATTCCAGGATTCACCCGTACGGTCCTGGTTTTGAATGCTGTGTCCAGGTTTCATGGCAGCAGAAACCCGGACACAAGATGTCAGGCAGACAGGGGCAACCAAAATGAAGATAGGGGCTACTGGCCCCCCACTGAAAATAGTCTCAACTGTAATATTTACATATAAATGAGTGGCGCTATTTACATGAAGCCGCGCCTCATTCTCTCCAAAAAATGTCCACACGTCGCTAGAGAGTTCGGGTTTCGCTCGAAGAAAAGGTGGCAACCCTAATTGCGGATCCGGTTGCTTCGGTACTTTAGAAAAGAGAGGTAGCCTTGCGTAGACTCCAAGTTGGGAATTAGAGCTTACACAGGGCAGCAGGAGTCTCTCTCCACCCCCATGTGACTGCAAGGCCAATCACCAAGCAGCAGAGCTGTCATCATGTGGAAGAAGAGAGGGTCACATGATCCCATACATACAAGTACAGAATATTTTGCTTTGCTTTCAAGGCCTGAACTGAGCATATTACAAATTCTTACAGTGTGCTTCCCTGCCGGCTCAGTGAGAGATCCATCCATCCACGCTCTTTAGCATGGATAGAGGAATCTGTTAGAGCTTTGCATTCAGTATGACCAGGTTATGTGTGCTGCTGGGTAGGGAGGCTGCAGTAAAAGCAAATTCTAGGCAGAGCTACATAGATAGATAAAGAAAACGATAAGGGAACGGTTTTACCTGCTAAAGGATTTTTACTTCTGTCCATCCAGTCCTGTGATTTATAAAGCTTGGCCTCACAGCAGAGCCCTGTCTGGCAGGCAAGATACCTGAATTTTCTCTGATGTAGTTAAGCAACACTTACAGGTCTTCTACCTGCCCCTGCCTGTAACAGGACAGTGACAGGAGAAAACTGATGAGCTCATCTCTCCGCTCTCTCTCGCTCCTCCTACCAACATTAGACGCGTGCGATTCGTTTCGTTCCGAATCAAAATTCAGACATTCCTGACACATCCGTATTTCTGAATCCCAATGCATCCGAATGTGTCCGAATCCAAATTTTGTTTTACGAATTTCGTTCAAAAACTAAACTGAATGGGACATGTGACTTTTCTGGCCACGAATTTCTATTACGGCAACATGGGAGCCATTTGATTGGCCAGAAAAGTCACATGCCGTAAGAAAATTTGTGGTCAATATATACATATAATACTAAAGCCGAGGCTCCTAGACCCGAATGGCATTCGGGATCTGAATTACATTGAGAAATTCGGATCCTGAATGACGTTCGGGTCTGGGAGCCTCAGCTTTAGTACTATGTGTATCTGGCTCCCAGACCGAATGGAATTCGGAAATGCAGAACCCGAATGCCATTGGTGTCTGGGAGCCATATACATACAGTATACTGTATCACTAAAGCTGAGGCTCCCAGACCAAATGGCATTCGGGTCTTGGAGCCTCGGCTTTAGTGATAATATCTGTAGATGGTTTTCTGTTTTACTGGCAACGAATATTCGTAAACTCATCCGAAACTAACGAAACTTGGATTTCGTCTCAATCCAAAAACCCGAACCAAATTGAATTTCGGAACCGAATCCTGAATTCCAAAATAATGACATAACTGAACCGAATGTTTCCGCAGCTTTTATGTCTAACCAACATGCTCCTTGTTAGCACATGAGCACTGTAGCACAACTGATTGGCTCTTCATGCTGCATCTCCTTCTCCCAGGCTAAGCGATTCTGTACAGGCGATCGGGATAGGCTGATACCGGGTCACATTCAGGTACTTACACTGCTTGTATTTAATGATGTAGTAATGAACACAGAGCCGCATGCATTTACATATATTACATGTGCCCGGAGTCCAGCTTTGAGTGAACCTGCATGTACAAAGTAGAGTGTTGCTGTGTTTTTTCCAAGTCTGAGTTTTCTGCAATGACTCAACCAATTCCTTCCTCAGATCTATTCTCTTCTATTTAGGAAGGAACATGTTGCCTCTTAGTAGGGTAGGGCTGGCAGTAGAGGGAAAATCTTTATTTAGGTCACTTGATGTTTCACAAAGCAAGGCCATGAATGACAGAGCAACAGGTCCTATTGCAACGGTTCAAGAACTCGTTCAACAGAGCAATACATAAATAGTTCAATACATTGTATCAGTGCAGTCAGTGTAACATTGAACGTTCCAACCACTTGTCCTTGCTTTGTTGTCTATAATCCCCCGTTGTATGGAAACACACATGGCATCTGTATTGTGCAACCATCATACTGTAGCACGGGGAAGCTCTGCAAGTCTCTCAGGCCAGAAGTAGCTAGAGCTTCACTTCCTCTACGGCCTACTCTGTGTGCCCCTCTGAAACTAGTTTTACTTTGTTACATCGGTCTTCACTCCCTACAATCTGGCCACATACCATCTCTCATTCCACAGAGCGTGCCCTGGTGTAGGGCTGGACAAATCCCAGGAGCCAGGTAGCCAAAGCTCCTTAAAATCGACAGTTGGCACCTAATGTTTCTTTAATTCTGTAGTTGTCAATGGATCTGGCTCCTAAAGAAAAATCCTGCTGGCTCCTGGACTGGACAGGCTGTATCCTGAACTCCATATTTATTTGTCCACCCCTGTCTTAGTGTCTTCATTTTTACACCGAAACCAAAATTACTAAATTTGTCAGGCCAAAGCTAAACCAAAAGTGACTTTTTCCTCCAACCTTTTAAAAATGTTTTGAATCGGGATGCACCGTTAACGATTTTTCGGTATCGAGTACGCGTACTCGCCGATACTTCCAGGAGCAAGGAGCCGGCTTTCCGGCTAATCGGGAACCCGGGCGGCGGGTACATTGGCCAGGAAGCTGGCTCCATGCTTTTTGGCTGAATCAATGCTGATTTGGCCAAGAAGCTGGCTCCATTCTGTTTTGGCCAGCTCAATGATGATTGGCCGGGAAGCTGGCTTCCCGGACAATCAGGAAGCCGGGAGACAGGCCATTGCCCACCACCCGGCTTCCTAATTGGCCAGGAAGCCTGCTCCATGCTGTTTGGCCGACTCAATGCTGAGTGGCTGGGAAGTCGGCTTGCTGGCCAATCAGCATTAAGCCGGCCAATCAGCATGGAGCCGGCTTCACAGCCAAGTAGGCTTTCAGATTGGCCAGGAAGCCGGCTCAATGTTCCCTAGCAGCACTGGCACTCAGAGGAAATCTCCCTCTGACCATAAGTATCGGAGCATTTGGGCGAGTATGAATACTCGTCCAAATACTTGGTCAAAATAGACCCCTGATATTCCCCTTTTAAAGTAAAAAAAAGATATTGAGACCACAGTCTCTCAGTCTCAGTACAGAGACTTCCTGTTCATTCACAATCTGGAGATAGTAAATATTTACTATCAACCCAGTCATGTACTGAGCTGCTTCCTGATTATTCATAAAGTGAGCAGATAGTAAATCTGAAGTGATGCACAGTATAGGGACATACTAATCACTCCTCAGTTCTTTACAAACACCTAGTGATCACTTGGTATTTGCTCACTACAGCGAAGGATCGGTAATTATTTCACATATTTACCAATCCTGAAGTTCACCCGACTCTGCCTCCTGACAGCTTCTCTCCTCCCCGCTAGGCGCCCCCAGCTGTCCCCCTCGATCCCCACTGCCTCTGCCGACACATGCGGGGAGAGCAGCGGGAATCGTAGGGGACACAGAGCTGATCCATCTGCAGGCGCCCAGTGGGGAGGAGAAAAGCTGGGGATGCACGGAATTTTCAGCTGTTTTGGCACGATCGCCATTTTGCCCGTAGTACCATTTTTGCCCGACGTTTCGGTGCATCTCCAGTGATAACACAAAGACCATTCAAACTGCTTAATTGCATCCAAAGGATCACCTGCTGTGTGTGTGTGTGTGTGTGTGTGTGTGTGTAAAAAAGACGTGTGTATTGTGTTCTTGGTTTATTTGGGGAAAAAATGGAAAAGGTTATTAAAAATATTTATACGTAAATATATAAACATTTCTAAAACCTTAAAATGAAATAGAAATAGTGAGCGATGTTTTCCAACACAAGGCCAGCTTCCTGCCCATTGATCGGGAACAATGCTGCCAACTGTCACATTAAATCCTCCCGTATCCTGAAACAACAGCTAATAGTAGAGCGGAGACCAAAATAACCCGAATTCTGTACCGGTGTAGGTCATTATACATTCATAGTAGGGAGCGCACTTTGTGTCTCTGATATAAAGTAACTCTTACTGAGGCTTAGTGGTTATAGTGTATGTCAACCAGAACAATGAACTTCTCTTATTTCCCGTTTGGTCTGTTAAATATACAATTGAAAGTGTTTTGTTTTTTTAGATCTGTGCAAAAAATACCCTCTGATCATATCAGGAACTCAGAGCTGTCCTGCTCACCCTACCTGTGTTATCTCAAGGAGTCTAATTAGCCCTTCCAGTTCTTATCTGCAACTACACAATAATTACAGAGTTATTAACAAAGCTGACGACGGCAGCCGAGTGAATAACCCCTCGGAAGTGAAGTTTGGCTATTCACTTCAGGCTTGTGCAGCTGATTTCAGCCGTGCGTCGGCTAGCTTCAGCCGCACTTCGGTCAGCCGAAACTTGTAAATAAATAATAAATGTCAAAAAAATAAAGATTTTTTTTTTTAAATTACACAAAAAAAAATTGGGCGGAACTAGCAATGACAGCTACCTCCGCCCAACTGTTTGCTATTGGCCGAGACTGGAGTCTTCTAGCAGGTCCCGGCCAATGAATAACATCTGGCTCCGCCCAGTTGTCATTGTTTAATGACAGTTCAGTGTCCTCAGGTCACCTGGGGACGCTGATCAGTCATTGCGACTGGCTCCGCCCAGCTGTCATTTGCGAGGCTTTTGGCCGGTGGGGAGGGTGTCAGTGTCCCCCAGTATTGGTGAGGAGGGTGTCGGTGTCCCCCAGTATTGGTGAGGAGGGTGTCGGTGTCCCCCAGTATTGGTGAGGAGGGTGTCGGTGTCCCCCAGTATTAGTAAGGAGAGTGTAGGTGTCCCCCAGCATTGGTAAGGAGGATGTCGGTGGCCCCCAGTATTGGTAAGGAGGTTGTCAGTGTCCCCAGTATTGGTGAGGAGGGTGTCAGTGTCCCCCAGTATTGATAAAGAGGGCGTCGGTGTTCCCCAGTATTGGTGAGGAGGGCGTCGGTGTCCCTCAGTATTGGTGAGGAGGGTGTCAGTGTCCCCCAGTATTGGTGAGGAGGGTGTCAGTGTCCCCCAGTATTGGTGAGGAGGGTGTCAGTGAACCCCAGTATTGGTGAGGAGGGTGTCAGTGAACCCCAGTATTGGTGAGGAGGGTGTCAGTGAACCCCAGGTGTCAGTGTCCCCCAGTATTGATAAAGAGGGCGTCGGTGTCCCCCAGTATTGGTGAGGAGGGCGTCGGTGTCCCCCAGTATTGATGAGGAGGGTGTCAGTGTACTCCAGTATCGGTAGGGAGGGTGTCAGTGAACCCCAGTATTGGTGAGAAGGGTGTCAGTGAACCCCAGTATTGGTGAGAAGGGTGTCAGTGAACCCCAGTATTGGTGAGGAGGGTGTCAGTGAACCCCAGTATTGGTAAGGAGGGTGTCAGTGTCCTCCAGTATTGGTGAGGAGGGTGTCAGTGAACCCCAGTATTGGTAAGTAAGGGTGTCAGTGTACCCCAGTATTGGTGAGGAGGGTGTCAGTGTACCCCAGTATTGGTGAGGAGGGTGTCAGTGTACCCCAGTATTGGTAAGGAGGGTGCCAGTGTCCCTCAGTATTGGTAAGGAGGGTGTCAGTGTCCCCCAATATTGTTGGAGGGTGTCAGTGAACCCCAGTATTGGTAAGGAGGGTGCCAGTGAACCCCAGTATTGGTAAGGAGGGTGTCAGTGTCCTCCAGTATTGGTGAGGAGGGTGTCAGTGAACCCCAGTATTGGTGAAGAGGGTGTCAGTGAACCCCAGTATTAGTGAGGAGGGTGTCAGTGAACCCCAGTATTGGTGAAGAGGGTGTCAGTGAACCCCAGTATTGGTGAGGAGCTTTTGCTACTAGATGTTGGACTGAAACAACGTTAAAAAAACCAGGAGGTAAAATCCACACCCTCCCCCTACCATTTGCATGACAATTCTAGCTTATGGAAATCCGTTGCTTATTTCCGATACAGTAAAACCTAACAACGTGTAATAAAAAAAGAACATAATTCTGTCTGTCCCCCTTTCTGTTTGCTGGGTCCTGTATGTCTCTTTAGGTCTTCGTCTTCCTCCCTATGAAAGGCAATGTTTACATACCGCTCTGTAAGACAGAATGCTGGTATTTCATTATAGGAAGTCCCGGATTCTTCTCGGGGGCCTATCTAAATGAAATAACGCATTCTTCAAATACGCCCGAGACATGACTTACAAATGTTTAACAGAAGCACCGAGAGAGAGATAATGGAAAGTCAGCAACAGCTCAGCCGCCGGGCCCGGCAATCAGTTTAACTGATGGAGGAGCAGAAAATTGTAGTCAGTGTGTCTAGGGTGCAGCGGCTCCGCTCTGGTTGGAGGGGCCCCAACGCAAAACTTAGGAGTCCCTAACTGCAACCTCTTCCCCGTATTTCCCCCAGCAGAGCACACTGGGCAGAGAGGCGTTGTAACAAGATGAACTCCAGCCAATGTGTTTGGGTTTTTTTGGTGCCAGGCTTTGGTACCAAACGCAATTTAAAGGGTAAGGTTACCATTTTGACCATGTTTCATGTTACACATCTTTTTTAGGATGTAACATGAAACATGGCCAGATCGCACCCCCCCACCCCCCCCCAAATCTGCCCCCACTTACCTGAATCACGGGGTTCCTCACCCTACAGGGAGTGACGTCACTATTGACACATCCTCCCGTCCATGTTACTGTATGTCTGTACAGGAGGAACAGTCTGCAGGAGCCAGAGCATTGCACCCATGATCCACTGAAGCTTTACTAGCTACTATGCAAAAACAATAATACATGCAGTTTTTTTTTTCTTTTATGAAGAAACGTGCATTTATTTTTATTTTTTTTGCAGAAGGGGCAATTTCCCTTTTAAATATATCAAAAACATACACTGGCCCTTCACCTTAACCCTCCCTGCAGCTAAACTCTTCACACATGTGCCCTCCTGCAATATACAGCAACACACCATATGTGCGCTGGTAGCTCAGAGTAGAGAGAGAATGGAGCTGTTGTATACAGGAGTGTAGAGGGGGAGGGATACCTCTCCACAACTTAACTGCACTGCAGTGCACCACAATGCACAATATGCCTTGCAATCAATGCACTCCCCAAAAAATGCAGCACGCACTGAATTTCTCCTGTTTCACATGTGCCCTACATTTTTGTGCATTGAAGCCCCATCAAAATAAAGGCGCGCTTTGCGGCGCAGTGGATGGGCCACCGATACCTGACCATTGAGAAGAATTCCAGATAGAGTATACTGAGCTTATGGACTTGTTCACACCCAGAATGGGAGG
>NW_017307196.1:420409-429061 GCF_000935625.1 Nanorana parkeri
TAAGTTCCCCCGATGCAGACTTGTATTTTTAAATATTAATTCTGTTTGTGAAAACAAATGTTGGGCATCCAGACGCATGTAGGCCGCCGCCACCGTCCACTGTCTGTAGGCACGTTTTACAACAGGGGTAGGCAACCTTGGCACGCCAGCTGCTGAGGAACTACAAGTCCCAAGAAACACTGCAAGACTGGACAGTCACAGGCATGACTATCAGAGACATGATGGGATTTGTTGTTTCACCACAGATGGAATCATAAGGTTGCCTACCCGTTGTAGAATCCTGGAAATGATTTTTTGGGGGGGGAGGAGGGGCAGAACTCACCACATCTGCATTATGAGTATTACAGGAAGCAATATATATGTGTGTGTCTTGCTGCAATCCTTACCAATATAGGATGTCTCTTGAAATCCTGGTGGGTGCTCGTCATATTGACCACGGATGGCGCCGTGAAGATATACAAGTTTGCAAAAGGAGGTCACGGGTGTGCTGGTGACATCCTTCTGCAAACTCGTATTACAGGAAGCAGACTCAAGTCCACTTTTTGCAAACAAAATAACACATGCGTCAGAAAAAACTAAAATGTGCATGTATTATTTTTTTGCATTGGAGCCAGTAAACCATTGCAGTCACGATCACTGGATTGCAGGGCCCATGCTCTGGCTCCTGCAGACTGTTCCTCCCTTTCATGTCCATACGCAGTAACATGGACAGGAGGAAGTGTCAATGGCATACAAGTGCGGTAATGTCACTCCGGCTCCTGCAGACTGTTCCTCCCGTCCATGTCCAAGCCAAGATACGGCAACGCAGTAACATGGACAGGAGGAAGTGTCATTGGCATACAAGTGCGGTAATGTCACTCCGGCTCCTGCAGACTGTTCCTCCCGTCCAAGCCAAGATGCGGCAACGCAGTAACACTGACAGGACGAAGTGTCAATGGAATATAAGCACAGTGATGTCACCACTGCCGTGGTGGCTGATGGGACTTTTAGCTTCTCCATTAGATCCTGTAAAAGGATCTGTGAGTGGATGACATGGCTGTGTAAACAAAAAGGGGAAACAAGCCTGCATGGGGATTCAGGTAAGTGGGGGGGATGGGTTGCAATGTGACCACGTTTCATGTTACACCCATATTTGGGGTATAACATGTAAGGTGGTCAGGAAGGTAAACTTAGCTGACTCGCGACTAAAATGCAGGTTGATTCACGTTGAAAATCAATGAAGCACTTGAAAAATGCATGCCAGTGCATGTAAAAAACACATGTCAATGCCCAATAAATCATATGAAGGTGCACATTAAACGCACTACAATGAGAAAACAAAGGGGTGAGCACGGCCTAATACAAAGCAATTGAATAAATGACTTCCTGAGTTCATTCATCCGCCGCGCACACAATGGCCGTCTCCATGACTCATTTATTGCAGCTAAGCCGAGACGTGTGCCTGACGGGACTCGTTTTACAAGTCGAGTTACCATTTGTTTGCTATTGGCAACAATGAGCAAAGATAACATTGGTTCTAGGAATTGAATTGTGTGAGGACGGGATGGAAGAATACTGGATCCATTGTACTGTGTGGGAAGAGTTATCCAAACACGGGCATGTGAACAAAACCACGCTGTGATTTACAGCCAGAAGCAGGGAGCCTGCGTTACCCACAGTGGAGAATACTAGCGTGTGCTGGGCACACAGGAGCCTGCGTTACCCACAGTGGAGAATACTAGCATGTGCTGGGCACAGAGGAGCCTGCGTTACCCACAGTGGAGAATACTAGGGTGTGCTGGGCACAGAGGAGCCTGAAATTACTTTGGAATCGTTTTATCCAACCGGCGCTTGTGAAAGAATAAGGGGAGACAATAGCGAAGAGTGAACTGCTATTGATTTCCAGAAAAGAATGCAGCTGTTAGTCAATAACGTGGCTTACCTCTGACCCTCTGCAAGCCTTTCTTATGGATTATAGGGGGACTGCCCCCTCTTGTCATATGATATCCAACCATCCTCTCTGAGAAGTACAAAGGGCGGTGTACACATCCTACGTTTGTCCCAGATGGATCCAAGGACTGCTGTCAAACTAAGAGATTGAGGGAAAACATGTCCACTGTAATTACTCAACCACTGACAGAGGAAATTGCTGCAAGTATGTTTACAGTAGGGATGCACCGATACCGAACCCCGATACCGGAAGTCCCATTAGGGAGCCGGGCTCTGTGTAATGAATAGTTGCCCGACTTCCTAATTAGACGGGAAGCTATCTCCATGCTCCCTCGTCAACAGGTGAGGAGGAAGCATGGAGCCAGCTACCCAGCCAATCAGGAATCCATGAGTCATTACTTACCCTCCAGCTTCCTGATTGGCCGGAATGCCAGCTCTATGCTCCCTGGTGACGAGGGAGCATGGAGACAGCTTCCCAGCCAATCAGGAAGCCATAAGTCATGACATACCCTCCAGCTTCCTGATTGGCCGGAATGCCAGCTCTATGCTCCCTGGTGACGAGGGAGCATGGAGACAGCTTCACGGCCCCTCAAGAAGCCGGGCAGCGTGTAATGACTCGCCACCCGGCCTTCTAATACCGGAAGTTCCGCTATCGGGATAGGCATCACGAGTATTTGGCAAGTACGAGTACTCGCCCAAATACTTGGTGTCGGCACCAATACCGATACTAGTATCGGTTCATCCCTAGTTTAAATGGGGACTCAAGGAAAGAATGCCCAATAATCAAGAAAAGTACGCAGGAGGAGGAAAGGCCAACAGTATATGTTCCTGAAGTCACTATTTGCAAATATGAAGCCCCGAGCTTGAAAACTTGAAAGAATCCTTGACTTAAAGCGAACTTAGTCGCCTTGCCCCTATTCTACACACACACACACACACACACAGCCCGAGCCTGTAATAGGCTTATAACAGTTTTATTCTACTCACCTAGCACCTATTGAGGATTGGTATGGAAGCAGGTGATGGGAAGGTCTTCTATGACCACTGTCCACCAATCAATGGTTCTACCTGAGCACACTTCCTGCCTGTTCACAGCCACCATGTGACCTTGCAGCCGTAGCTCCATTCTAACACCCCCAATGGAACCTGGAGAAGATGAGTAAACTAAACATGAGGCAGCCATTTGCAGGTGTGGTGTGTAAAGCAGGGAAGACTAAGCCTGCTACACCCAAAACAGTTTCCAGTGCTCTGCAGATTCTAGGGAGTTAAACCGTCTAGTAGCAGTTTTTTTTTGGGAAGACCGTGGTTAAATTTATCCCATATTATGGAGAATAGAAAAGAGGATGAGAACAAAGATTGTCCCAAAAGCCCAAACATGCCGGGTTGGTACAACAGAGTGAGGTACTCTGGCTGAGAGAGCTCATGGCTTGAAGGCCCAAGAGATATATGAGGGAGAGGATGGCTTGGTGCCTCAGAACCCACCTATAAGAAGAATTTCAGTTTTAAGCAGACCGACCCATTAAACTACAGTTTGCTGCCCCACCGCCATGCATCAGTGTCATTTCATCACGTGCCCGCTAGCGGCTGTTTTTTCCCCCTTGAATGAAGCACATTGAAGGGGGGCAAACCAACAAAAATATACCCAAGAAGAGGTAACAGTGCCTGCTTTTCAGGATTGGCCTTCTTTAAAAATGGCCATTACAGTGACAGGTTCACTTTAATATGCAAGCTGCACAACAGGATAAAAACCACCATTATACACATAATATGGAAGAGTTTGGGGGTTCCACCTGCTTTCAGTCCTAGGTAGGTCCGCCAACCAAAATTAAAAGGAGAACCAAGAGGTGAGTAAAAATCACTCATCCTCATAGTTAGAGCCGACGTGTGACAATGAGACTGTCACAGGTCGGCTCAATAGATCGGGAAGTGAGCGAATGCATACCGTCGCTCGCTCACTTCTCGATCATCTCCCTGCAGAGAGCCGTGACAGTCAGTCGCGGCTCCCTGCAGGGATTCCCCCCTTCCCCGATCCTCCAGCGCTGACTGGAGGAACGGACATGGGAGGGGGCGGGTACAGCTGGCTCTGCCTCTAGATAGGCAGAGCCAGCTGTCACTCACACAGCTGTGTGGATCTCGTCAGCATTGTCGGGATTCGTCTCGGCTGCAGCGTTCTCAGTATACCGCAAGCTATAGCTCGCTATATACTGGGCTTTAGGTTACGGGAGGACACTAGTATATGGGGAAAAACACTTATCCCATAGTTCTCTTTTAAGGAAAATTGTTACCTAATAATATTTACTGTAATTTTCCGTTCCTGGCTCATCCTCAGGCCAGCACACTGCGAAGTCAACTGCACCTCCTTGACCCCCAGGACCACCTCTAACTAGCACATAAAGGAAGAGCTGACCCCAGCATTGGGGTTCCTTAACAAGAATAGCAGAAGGACACCAGGAAGGGTCTGTGTGCTGACAAGAGGATGAGCCAGGAAAGAAAATGTCAGCATTAGGTAACAATTTTCCATATTCTTGGCTCATCTCATGTACTGTGGGATGTAACTGCCTAACAGCCCGGGGAGGGAAAAAACAAAAAATAAGGAGAACAGAGAAGGTGGCCTGGAGCGACCAAGAAAAAGAGCGCCGATGCTGCCATGTCCTCTTATGTGCTAGTTAGAGGTGGCAATCTATTTATTTAATGGCTGCCACACTGGTCCCAAGGACTGTTGTAAGGTTAAATGAAAGAACATTTTCCATGCACGTAGGAAACGAGCAAACTATGTGACAAACTTCATTCACCCAGTCAACACACTTAGTGCAACATCCTGTTCCTCTTTTTGTAACCACATACACAAAAATTTACATACTTCAGCTGGCTCGCCTTAGCCGCTGACATCTGCTTGCATCCACAGCGTCTCACTAATACACGAGGACAGCAGCAAATAGATTCTCTGATATAAGATAGATCAGAGTGGGTACTAAGGATGAAGTAACATTATAAAAATATTCTTTGTTCTAGTTAGGAGTTCTTTATCTTCAGATAAACCCCAGAAACTATCACTATATTTCCCTTCACATCAGAGGTCAGGATAAGTGGGGGTGAACCTGCACTGGGGGCCCAACCACTGGCACCTGCAGAATGAAGATATTTATAGCACACCAGTCATTTAAAAAAACTCTGAAATATATCCTAATGAGCACGACAGTTTCCTCTCTAAAAGGCAGAAATCTCTTTGTGTACCTCTCTGAACCTGTTTCACTTCAATAGGGACTGTCCTGTCCACTAAGAGCGGACACTGAAGAGCTCTAACTAGCCAGGATGACTATTAAGAAGGATTTAGCCAAGCTACTCCCCTTTTCCACTCCTTTCCATCTACAGCCTTACCAATGAAAATCTAGTGCTGGGCTTTCTGCACCCGCACGCTAACATCCCATAGACTTGAATGGGATGTATCAGTACTGGAGCACCACTCAGAACTAGATGTATACCACCATGGTAAAGATAAAGGCAGCCGCCATCAGTGGAGGTAAGTATACACGGTGAGGCGGGGGAAGTGGATATATTATAGTGAACGCATCCTTTAAAACATGTGTCATAAATAAGAGTTACCAAGTATTAGGCATTGCCTTTGCTTCCACTTTCCAGCCAACGATGGTGAACACTATAAACACGCGACTAAGCAAAATACATAAAAAACACAAAACCTGCACTGAACTCTATCAGAGGCACTGAAATCACAGCTCCTCTTCTATTTTCTTATACAGCAAGTCAGTGATGGTTTGTTTCAAGGGCCCCTTTTACACCATGTCCAGGCCAGAACGTTTTTGTTTTTGACTAGTCCAAAAAAACGCATCCCCATGTATACCTATGGCATTTCTGGGATTAGTTCACAACACTGCGTTCAGAAAAAGTACCACGTCACATTTGTTCTCTGGTCTGCTCTGCAAGTGTACTGGAATGCAGCTGAAAGCCCATTGACACTAAAAAGAAAATGCACCGGAATGCATCAAAGATGTACTGCACTGCGTTTGCAGAAACACATCCAGATCTGGTCTGCACATGGTACTACAAAGGCCCTTTTTTTTTACCGCTTGGTAAAGGAGAAGTGTAAGGAGAGTAAAACACTCTCCCTGCTGCTTAGACCCGGCAATGGACACTGCGGCTGTCACATGCTGACTCTATACAGAGAGCCGAGTGATCATGTGACCACTCAGCTCTTGGTGTCATCTCCCTGTAGAGAGTCACCACTCCATGCAGGGATCCCCCCACACATCTGTTCCTTCACTGTTTATTGCATGGACAGACAGGGGAGGTAGCGTGTATGACTGGTTCTGGCTTCAGAGAGGCAGAGCAAGCTGTCCATTAGACAATAATGTTGGGATCCTCCTCGGCTGTGGCACGGCTCTGCACTGTCAGCTGATAGCCGGCATTAGCCCACTATGTGCTGACTTGTCACAAGAGGTGCTTAGCAGATGTACTCCTGCGACCCGAAACAGAAGTAAAAAGCCAAGAAAAAAAGTTTTACTTCTCTTTTACGGTTATGTAAACACTTTACAATCCATGGCTTTGGCACAGAGACACTATAACCAATAATGAACATGTAAACCCCGACTTCATGATCTTAAAGCTACCCATACACTATACAAATTGCGGCTGGTTCTTGATGAACTGGCCCAAATTCCCACAGTAGGTTCCCCTGTCGGCACCCTTTTGGCCGGCATCCCTCAATCACCTGATCAAAGGAGGCGGTCAGAAAATTTTCGAACGCACAGAGCGGGCAGCCAATGAGCTGCTGTTCGGGTATTCCGATGGCGGCCACCATCAGATTACAATGCAAACAGCGGGAGATTCCTCGATGAAGGTTCTTAAATGTTAATGAAGGAATCTGTAACATTGTCTTTCTTCGGCCCACGGGTTGAAGGAAGAAAATATTACAGTGTATGTCCCGCTTTAGTTTGCCAAAACACTGTTGAGGGGCATTTATAAATTCTGTCACATAGCAAGGCAATGCTCAACAGGAGCAGCGAGCATGATTTTCTATAGTTACAGCTTGCTTCATGAATTCCTTCCCTCAGTTCATATAAAGTACCATCGAGACAGAATAAAACCTGAGCCGTCCTCATTGTGCATCTGTTTAGAGTGAAAATCCGTCTCCTCTGCAGTGCTAAAATCGGTCTAACGCTGGCCATACACTGCAATTTGTGTTCAACCCGCGGCCTGAACGAGAAAAAAGAGCCGATTCCTCCATCAACGCTACAAGTGTGTCAATTGAGGAATCCCCACTGTTTGCACTGTTTTGTGACAGTGGCTGCCGGACGCTGTCAGAATACCCAACCAGAGGTTCATCCATCCAATCTGCAGACTCCCATCGTACGAAGATTTTCCGGCCAGCTCCTCTCATCAGCTGATTGGAGGGATGCCGGCCGAAAAGGGTGCAGACGGCGGCACACACTGTGCAAATTTTGTGCGGCCGCAGTGTATGGGCACCCTTAGACATGTTCAAATCTTTCGCAGTTGGCTGCCCAGGAATACAGATGCAGAGGGTTGTAAATACTGATTTCAGACTTTCCTTATGTTGCACACTTGCTTGGCACAAGGCAGTCAGTCCTCTGCACCTTTGCAATCTGCATGCTCAGACTCGGCTCACATTTTGGCAAGTAGTTATACTGCCTTGTTGGCAAAATCTCACTGACTCAGCAGCAGGCGAGTATAGGCAGAGGGAGCTAGGGGCAGGGAAAGATACAACAAAATGAAGCCCTTCCAGCATGCACGCCTTTGTTTACAAGATTGATGTGGCCTACATTGTGCTATACTACTGAAGCCTGGCTGGGGAAGTTCCAGCACCCGTTTCTTCTGTACTCCGGAGCTTCGCAGATTATGAATGGGAACCATCAGCATTTTAGGATGAGCCAGATATCGTAGCAAAGTACAGAATGGCGGGAAAGGAGAAAGAAATAAGATAGGATAAAAATAATATAGAAACTGAACACAGCAAAGAAAAGTAGAAACTGGTTAAAAGGCGCATTAGTTTTATATGCATGAATCTGTACATCAGACTGGCCAAGATGGTATTAAAGTGACACTAAACTCAGGAATTAAATCTTACAAATACATTCAAGTACCTTATCTATTACCAAAAATGTATCTTATTTGTATATCACTCGGCTTTAGATCCTCCAATCATCTCTGAATTGGTGCCGACACTGTCCTTCCTTCTGGAGGGGGGCTACTTGTGTTCCCCATGTGTGTTGTAAAGTAGTCACCGCTCCAAGCTCGCTCCCGGGATGGACTACAATCTCATGTTTAGTTTAATAATTTATATTGAGATTGTAGTCTATCACAGGAGCGAGCTTGGAGCGGTGACTACTTTACAACACACACAGGGACCATGGGGAACATAAGTAGCCCCCCCTCCAGGGAAGGACAGTGTCAGCACCAATTCAGAGATGATTGGAGGATCTACAGCCGAGTGATACACAAATAAGATACAAAGAATGGAATTTATCGAATTTGGAGCAGACAAAATCTGGAGGAGCAAAACCAATCAGCTTCTCTCTTTCATTTTCAAATCTTAACTGAACAAAACTGAACAGAGGTGCTGATTGGTTGCCATGGGCAACTGCTCCAGTTTTGATAAATCCCCCCCATTGTTAGTAACTGAGATACTGGAATGTATTTTTAAGATTTAACTTCTGAGTTTAGTGTCACTTTAACAACTTTTTGTGGTCT
>NW_017307196.1:429143-437043 GCF_000935625.1 Nanorana parkeri
AAAATTCCACTCCCCCCCCCCCCCCCGTATACAAGCCCAATAAAAATAAATTAAAATTCAGCATTTTTTGATTTGCCATCAATGTAAAATGACAGCTTCTACTTCATAGCTGAAGAAGAAATAAAAGTTCCTGCGACGCTAAATTTTGAAGTCTGCTCAGCCAGTTGGGTTGATGTTATCTTATTAGTCATCCAGATCAGCAGGAAGTTAGTGAGTCTCTTCTGAAACTGACATTAGGAGGGTGTGACATGGCTGCCACCCCAACTGCCCCGCACATCAGAGACGGAAAAACATCAGCGATGGAAAAATGTGATTTGCAGCATGTGACAGTCTACACAGACAGAAACACACCGCCGTTCTCCTGCAGTATTTACACTCCACATACTCGCAAATCATCTGAACTACATGTGCATTTTGCAGTCTCTGCAGGAGGACGAATGATGAATCAGACATCTGCATGACTCATGCTCTAAATGGAACACAGGTTTTAACTGCAAGAAATACAACGGAAGCAACCGCTTGTTAAGAAGCAAACATGCAAACCTACCAACATACAGAATGGGTTGGTTGAAGCAAACCAGTGTAGGGCAAGACAACCCTTTAATGCACCCGTTCCTAGCAGCACATACTCACCTTTCTTTTGCCACCCCCCCTTAGTAAAAAAATAATATAACGCACTTGTGGATATTAAGAAGTATACGGATCAGCCTCACTCCCCTTCCTCTCATCTCCAGTGGTTGGCCATGTGTCGCCATATGACAGCAAGGAGACAGCCCTCAGACTTGTGTAAGCTCTGAATAGAGAGTCAGAGCTCGCACAGGGATTTCTTTCCTCACTCCCAATGGCTGAACATAGCATTGGTGAGTATGTACAGCTAGGTAGGAGTCATTAAAGCAAGCCTGTTGCATTCTGCAGTGCAGGCAAACCTTGGGATTACTTTAACACCTTCCTGCCAGCGTAACGTAAATATGCATTAGCACGGCCCCCCTGAGCTGTCTTATTGTTTACAATCAGGGGCAGGTGGGATGGACTCCCAATCATGTGATCGCTGCCATATGACTGGGATGCCCATCGGTGACTCCCAGCACTAAGATCTCATTAAACGGCCCCCGGGAATCAGAGGCCAGGCGTTAAACCCGCTTGTAGGCCGCGCTAGTGCAAGCTTACTGGAACAGTTATGAAAACTGGACATGATTGCTAAGGGATGCCAGGTTACGGATTTCTTCTGTACCGTCATTGGATAAAGCAACATCTCCGCTTTCCCTATATCAAATTATATCGCACGGAGTATAAGCCAACATCAATGAAGCATTTCTTTTTGCACAAACCCAAGTCACCTTGTGACGTTTTAAAGTGTCTTTGCGGGATTCCACTGGTGTGATATATCTCTATGAGCCAAACACACCTTGGAGAGTTGGTGCATTTCTAGCGTTTTGGGTGTTGCTGCCTCCTTCTCCATATTGAAAAAAATAAATACAAATCAAGATAATGATGATACTCCCGCATAGTGGTCACTTCAGGTGTAACCCTAAGACCACGAGCATGGAAATCCTGCATCTGGATTTACTTAAGAGATTACATAGTACAGTGGTGGCGAACCTTGGCACTCCAGCTGTGCCAAAACGACATATCCCAACATGCATCTGCCTCTGGGAGTTATGTCTGTAGCTGTCAGAGCCTTGCAATGCCTCATGGGACTTGTAGTTCCAAAACAGCTGGAGTGCCAAGGTTCGCCATCACTGACATAGTTTGGTTCCTTCTTAAGCAACTACCGAAGCCTGACTTTTCAGTTTTAGGTGGACAGGCCCTTTAACGAGCAGAAGAATTCAGAGGAAGCTACAGATGTTTGCAAACTAATGTTTTTAACACACCTGTAAAGCTTCATTCACACTCCTGCAATTAGCTTTGCTGAACGCAGAAGTTATCTTGGACTAACAGCTTTTTTTGCCTTCCTGATCACTTTTTTTGTGATTTAGATATTTAACCGCGTTTACATGTTCTGGACAAATCTTAGATGCACCAGATTCCTATTTTTCCTAAACTGACCGCGGCTGAACGCATATAATCGCACCCTGTGAACGAACCCATTAAGTAGTCATTAGATGCGTTCAGAAAAACAAACATTCTAAAGTCATATAAACACATCTAATTGTCACCACAAGAATGTTCTGCAACGAAACCCAGCGGGGTTAGGCCTTAGGTATTCATCAATAGCACTGTTGGCAAAATTAAAAACTGAAAGGATCTGCTGAGTAGCCAGGCCAAATGTATGAAATGCACATACCACCTATGCTGATGAGGTGATGGACTCTCAGGGAGACACAGCTATGTTTTGATACATTCCAGTGTCAGGAACCTCCAACTCTGCCACATGGGACTCTTACTTCCTACTGCTTACACTAAGATTGGACAAATCCCAGGAGCCAGGTAGCCAATGCTCCTTAAAAACACAGCCGGAGCCTAACTTTTGAAGTTCTTTCTAGTTCTTGTAGTTGTTGATGAAGCTGGCTCCTAAAAGAAAAACGAAATCCTGCTGGCTCCTGAATTCTATACTAATGGCTCCACCCCTTGCTTGCGCTATAATAATAAAAAAAAAACAATTACATTTAACAAGGAGCACCAGCACCTCTAATAATGGCGATGGGTGGGCAGAGCTGCATATGCAGGTACAGAGGTCAGTATAGACCCCGAGATACAAGTACCTGGTGGGTTGGAACTACAAACATCTGTTCAAAACTCAACATATCTCCTATAGCTGGACAACTAAGAGCTGCACAGAGTAATATCGAGATATGCCAATACAAAACCAATCTATACGGGCAAGAAAGTTATACAAAGTCTTCAGAGAAGCTTTATGAACACAGCATACGCCAGGAGAAAATAAAGTGACAATAAACTCAGGGGTAAATCTTAATAGTTAAAAGATACCTGAATGTCATTTTAACAAAAAATTATCTTATTTGAGTATCAATCGGCTGTAGGTCCTCAAATCATCTCTGAATTGGTGCTGACACTGTCCTTCCTTCTGGAGGGTGGCTACTTTTGTTCCCCATGGTCCCTGTGTGTGTTGTAAAGTAGTCACCGCTCCAAGCTCACTCCTGTGATGGACTACAATCTCATGTTTAGATTACTGATTTGTACCGAGATTGTAGTCCATTACTGGAGTGAGCTTGGAGTGGTGACTACTGTACAACACACACAGGGACCATGGGGAACACAAGTAGCCCCCCTCCAGAAGGAAGGACAGTGTCAGCACCAATTCAGAGATGATTTGAGGAGAACTATGAGATGAGTGCTTTTCACTCCTCATAGTTCTAGCCGACCTGTGACAATGAGACTGTCACAGGTCGACTTATTAGATCGGTAGGTGAGCGAACACATACCGGCGTGACAGGGGAGGGGCTGGATTCCCCCCGCTCCGCCAGCGCTGACTGGCAGAACGGACGGGGGAGGGGGCGGGTACAGCTGGCTCTGCCTCTAGATAGGCAGAGCCAGCTGTCAGTCACGCAGCTGGGCGGATCCCGACATAATTGTCGGGATCCGCTCCGGCGTCTCAGTATTACCGCGAGCTGCAGCTCGCGGTATACTGAGCCTAGGGTGACGGGAGGACGCTAGTTTGTGTCCTCCCGTTACCCTAAGGAGAGCCGTGGGGAAAAGCCTTAACCCCATTAGTTCTCCTTTAATAGTTAAAAGGTACTTAAATGCATTTTTAAGATTTAACTGCTGAGTTTAGTGTCACTTTAGATGTAAACCACAAGATTATAAATATAGCTATATTAATAAGATAGCATTTATGTTAATAGTTAAAAAAGGTACTTGAATGTATTTTTAAGTTTTATCTGTCGAGTTTAGTAGGCCTGAATGCAACAGACCTCACACGTACCCAATTAGACATCCGAACCTCCTTTGTTATTGCAAAATGTAAAGTTACTGAATAAAAAAAATTTGAAAAAAATAGCAAAATCCGTGTAAGACTTTTTTTTTTTAATGCCCCCCACCCCATCCCAATTGTGCTGTTCATGTCATATAAAGTGGACTTAGAAATAAGTGTACTTTACAATACTGTTACAGAAATAATGTAGGTATTTTATTTAATAAATGCATATATTTTAAGACGCTTTGGAGCAATGTACCTTTTTTTAAACACAGATATCATTCAGGCCAATTACAGAGCTTTTAAGAAAGCCTTGCAATGGGCACTTGATTACAAAGTTGTGCTTTTACATAATCTGATCGTCAAGAAGGCGAACGTTTGCATAATAAGTATTGCTACATGTCAAGGGAACCCTCCTATGTACAGAAGTGAAAACTACTTTGTTTTTTTGGTTTTCCTTCCCCTGGAACAGAATAGATATTTATGAAATGCGACAGCGTCTGCTCCCTATGCTTTCTCGATGTCACGCTGCTGCTTTGTCACCTCTCACTAAATATTGATTAGTAGGATTCGTTTTGCATTCAGCTTACTCATGCATACAATTAAAGTGAGATTCAGGATAGTCCACACATCTGTTCCCAATCATGGCAGATGTAAGGCTAAATATTTATTTCGCACAAATTGTTAGCAAACCAAAAATTTTTTTAAAAAGGTCTAGTAATCATGTAAAGCTTTAAATAGAGATGTATATAGATCTTTAAAAAAAAAAAAAAAAAACAATTTTCCAAGTCAATATTTGTTATAATTCTAGCTAGCAGAACTCTCCTTAAAAACAGCCTAGGTAGAAAAGACAAACTGCGGGGTGATAAAGAATAAATGGCAAAGTTTACTAGCTTGGAGGAGACCTAGCAACATACCCTGTGTGAATGCAGAAATTACAACGGAAACAGAAAAAGGAAAGCGGAACAAGAAAAAAAAGCTTCTACCCCTCAAACCAAACCATTACGTTACAGCTTATAGAGAAGGAAGTTCCTACTTCTTCAAGCTCAGTTTTGAAGTTTGTATGGGAAATCGTGAGGTCGGGATCCTAAACGCAGAACAAGAGCGGGGGAGGGAAAAAAAATAAAATATGTATATATATATATTTATATAACATATTCCAGCCCATACTTTGTAATTTATCAGGACGATCAGTTAGATCAGCATAATCCTCCGACGTTACTTTTCTTCCAATGTATCCCTCTTCGGAGAAGCAACATCGTATAACTGTGTTTTTAAATCTTCTAATAGTCATTAAGATTTGTGGTTGGAGGTTAGCCACGTGAGTCCTTCGTAGAGCCCGTCCCCGCTGGTCGCACAGGAAGGCTGAACATACCAATTCCTATCCCTGATTCGGGTTAGGCCCAGTTTTTCCTGAATCTCATGGGGCTTCATGGCATCCGGAAGGTCTTGTTTATTGGCAAATATTAGGATGATGGCGTCCCTCATTTCCCGGTCGTTGATAATACGGTGAAGCTCCTGTCTGGCCTCGTCGATGCGATCCCGGTCGGCGCAGTCCACCACGAAGATGAGCCCCTGCGTGCCCGTGTAATAGTGCCGCCACAGAGGCCGGATCTTGTCCTGGCCCCCTACGTCCCACACGTTGAACTTGACGTTTTTGTAAGTCACCGTCTCCACGTTGAACCCGACGGTGGGGATGGTGGTGACCGACTGGCCCAACTTCAGCTTGTAGAGGATGGTGGTCTTACCGGCTGCATCCAACCCAAGCATCAGGATCCGCATCTCCTTGTTGCCAAAAATCTTGGATAGCATCTTGCCCATGGTGGAGCATTAAACACGGCTTGGAGAGCTAAAGAATCGGGTTTTTATCTACTGTCCAGCTTCTGAAAAGGGTTCCGAATGGGGGGTAAAATGTCTTTCTCTACCCAAGCAAGCCTTTATCCAGGTAGAGGATCCTCCAAGTTTGTACAGTCCCTCTTGAGCTGTATCAAGGGTCACACTTGTGCTGGTTACCTTTGTAACCTCCAATGCAAGTGTCTGATCTTCTGGCAATGTATCCAGAGGATGGAAGGCTCCAGATGACTTGTATCAGGTAGGTGGCTGGAAGTTGCTAGACACCCGAGTGTCCTACAGCTTTCCCAAGAGGCAGTATCAGGCTTGTGCTGTGTCTTGGGCTTTGCTGCCCCTTTACGGCTCCTGTGTTATAGAAGGTCAAGTAATGATTACACCTCCACGGCGAGGTGCACCTTTGAGATGGTTTGTATGAAGTTTCCAGATTTAGAGGGCAAAACAGTCCTTGGAGTTCAGGATATTCCTCCGAAAGAGACTTTGGGGTGTTTAGAGTTCTGTATCTGAGGTTTGGGTGCCCTCAGGATTATGGACAGTCCACAAGGACAAGAATAACCAGGACAGCGCTCCACACCGGTCCTGAAGATCGGAGTGGCCCTCAGGGAAGTCCAAGGACCTGGGATAACCCTCCAGGGGAGTACAAGGACTTGAGATGACCCTCCACACAAGGCTCAGGCTGTCAGGCACTGATCCCGAACCAGGTCTGATGACACTTATGGGGTTAAGCGAGGTCTGAAGGTCCAGGAGCCTCGTAGCTGCTCCTCCAGCGAGCTCTTGTGGTGGTCAGGGCTCAGGAATACCCTGAGGTGAGATGAGACAGAGCTCTGGTGGTCCTCCGTTTCCCAGGACCAGAGTCTGTGCCTGGGCAGATGGTGAGCCGGCTCCTGCCCTCCTTTGTATGCACGGAGCACAGTCAGCGTCCCGTGTGAGAGGCACTCAGCGGGGTGTCCCGGGTCAGCTGCCACATGAGAAGCTCTTCCCACCCCCCTTTTCTAGGGCTGTGCAGGCCGCCTGCTCCGCTGCCCTGGTGCTCTCAATCCGGCCGGATATCCCCAGTCACTGGCTTCCGGTGCTGGGACTGAGGCGGAGGACTCGGGGGTGGGAGGAGCCGGGACCCCCGGCGCCCGCCACAGCCAGGGAGGGGCCTGCTTCCGAGTGACTCTGAATGAGCCGGGTGCTGGCTCCGCCCACCCGTGCTTGCGTCCTCGAACTGGCTTAGCCGGGCGCGTGCGCAGAGCCGGCGCGCCCCCGCCCACGTTTCAAAAAGCAGCGTCACGTGAAGAAGACGGCTCGTGGGGCCTGGGAAAGGTGTGCGCTTGCGTGACGTCACTCGACAGCTGGGCGGGAGTTTTTTTTTCCTCTTCTTAGTAGAGCGGAAAGTTACCCTCAGAGTTTACGGCTGAGGGTAGCACAGGGTGTAGAGAGAGAGACCCTTGTCTGCCATTATAACATCAGAAACTGCTCTAACAGTGAGCCAAAGATACAAAAAAAGTTTAACCGACATCACTAAGCAATACAAAAATATATTAGGGCCTGCTGGGAGCTTGGCGTCCCGATGTTGCGTTAACGTGCGCTTTTTTGTGCATGGTGACGTGCATTGTGTTAACGCCCTATGTGCAAATGAACTGGGTGGCATCACACCACAAAAACAGGACATGCACCACTTTTGGCAGCACGCTGTGAAGTAGGGTAGAGCGTTAGGCTGGGTTCACACCTGGGCTTATTGTAATATGCGCGTCTGTCGCGCGTTTTTTTTTTAACTGCGATTCCAAAGGCTACTTGGCTTATCCCAATGGAAAACGCACTACAAAACGTCCCAAAGTAGTCCCGGGGCCTTTTCAGGCGTGGGCCGTTTTGTAGGGCGTTAGGGACGGGCGGAAATACGCCAAGGTGGGAACGAGGGCATTGACTACAATGCAATTTATATTTTTGACCGTTTTGTAGAGCGTCCGTCGGGCGTAGGACGCGCTACAAAACGGTCAGGTGTGAACGGGGCCTTACTGTGTGTTGTGGGCCGCTGCAACCCGCATGCATTTGAGTGGCATGACCAGCGTTAATGTGTGTCACGGCAATCCGCATGATGTGCGTTAGTTGTGGTTCACACATCGTTTTGTAGCGCTTTTTCTGCCCTAAAAAACCGCTCCAAAAATCTGCCCCCGCCCCCCCCCCCCCCCAGCC
>NW_017307196.1:437110-440272 GCF_000935625.1 Nanorana parkeri
CCCCCCAAAAATCCTTTTAATTTCTATGACCCTGTTTACATCTGAGCGTTTTGTCACAATAAGCAAAACGCCTGTCACTGTCATATTCCAGCTCGTTTTGGCCCCATAGACTGAATAGCAAATGCTTGAGAATGTTAACACCCCTGTCAGGTTTTTATTACTTATGATCTCCGGTACAGAAAGTGATATTAAACCCCAAAATTTTACAGTTGTCACATAGACAGGTGGCGAGGGGTTAATTGTCCAATGGGGACACCTGTTCTGGTGACAACTAAAAATAGGATTTTCTTTAACGTTTGAGGGATTTGTTTTTTATTTCCTGTTCTGTCTATGGGACAGGAAGTAAATGGGAATCTCCCCTACAGGGAACCCTGTGATGGACTGCAATCTCTACGTGGAACTACAAGTCCCATGAGGCATTGCAAGACTGACAGTTACAGGCATGACTCCCGGAGGCAGATGCATGTTGGGATTTGTAGTTAAAGCACGGCCGGAGTTTCCCACCCCATGGGAGAGCGCCATCTATCAGTCAGTGGGAGGAATGCAGACTGAGGAAATGTGTCGCTCTCTGCCTGGCTGTCATGGTCAGCCTTTGGCTTCAGTGCTTTTTCAAATACCGACACAGAACCAGTATAAGAAGCTTGGTGCTCACTCTGACCCACCTTGCTTGTTCCAGGACATGACTGTTGGAGCCAGGCAGGTAGCAATTTATCAAGAAGACCAGAAAGAGAAGACTAAGGGGGTTATTCACACAGCTGCCGAAGTGAAGTGAGCCGAACGCTGTTTGGGCTATTCACTTCATGCGTGTCCCCGCACACCGACTGAAATCAGCCGTACATCGGCTGCACTTTGGTCAGCAGAACATGCTCTGCACATCTGGATCGGCTGAGCCGACGCTCCGACAGCTCACTCACTGCCGTCTCGGCTATTCTGCTCGGTACCTCCGTGGTACCGAGCAGAATAGAAAATCATTGAAAATTAGTTTAAAGAAAATAAAAATTAACATATATTTTAAAATAAATAATAATTTGAAAAAAAATTGGGTGGAGCTAGCAGCAACGGCTATCTCCGCCCCAACTTTGTCCTATTGGCTGGCACCTGCTAGACTCTTCTAGCAGATCCCGGCCAATGAAGAACAACTGGGCGGAATAGGCCGTGGCGTCCGCCCAGTTGTTATTGTTTAATGACAGATCAGCATCCCCAGGTCATTTGGGGATGCTAATCTGTCATTCCAACTGGGTGGGGCCAGCCGTTCCGACTTTCGTTAAAAAATTAAAGTGAATCGGACATGTAACTTTTCTGGCCAATCGGATGTGCTTTTCCATTTAATGCATCAGAATGGGTCTGAACACAAATTTCCGTTACAGCAACATGGGAGGCATCTGATTGGCCAGAAAAGTCACATGCCGTAACGAAAATTCGTGTTCAGTATATACATATAATACTAAAGCCGAGGCTCCTAGACCCCAATGGCATTCGGGATCCGAATTTCCGAATTGCACTGGGGAGCTCCTGAATGCCATTCCGGTCTGGTAGCTTCAGACTTCAGTATTAATATCAGTATCTGGTTTTCTGTGGTATCCGCAACGAATATTTGTAAACTCCTCCGAAACTAACGAAATTCAGATTTAGTCCGAATCCGAAACACAAACCGAATTGAATTTCGTCCGAATTCCAAAATATCCGAACCGAATTTGTGCGCAGCTTACATTGTCTACTGGCCATACACTTTACAAATGTTCTCACTCAGACCTGCAGGCTGATGGCTGAAGGAGCAAAGACCCTCAGTGCCCCATCCACACTGAACAGGATGTACAGGTGAAACTCGAATAATTAGAATATCGGGCAAAAGTAATGGCCGTAAGTGCTGCAAAAGGGGCCCAAACCAAGTACTGAGTACATATGCATGCTTGTACTTTTCAGAGGTCCGATATTGTTCTATGTACAATCCTTGTTTTATTGATTGCATGTAATAATCTACGTTTTTGAGGTTGTGGATTTGGGGTTCTTGGGGTTTTCATGAGCTGTAAGCCATAATCATCACAATTATGACAAATCACGGCTTGAGTTATCTTGCTTTGCATGTAATGAGTCTCTCTCATATATTAGTTTCACCTTTTAAGTTGCATTAGTGAAATAAATGAACTTTGCACGATATTCTAATTATTCGAGTTTCACCTGTATGTAGTTACCCTCATTTTGGAGGGGTTTCCTTTCACTTCCTGTTGTGGCTATGGGACAGGAACTGAATGGAAATCTCCCGAATGGGACACTGATGGCAAAAAAAGCTGACGGGGCGTTTTAACTATCCAAGAAAAAAAAAAAGGCTTCGGCTTTAGTTCTTCAGTATACAAAAACTGAAGTTTCTTTTCTTTTTTTAGGATTCACACCGCCCAGTTGTGTGCCCCAGTGATAAGGACTAGGGAGTTCCCTCTCTCTATCTAGTCAGCTCCAACCATGACTTGAATGTTGTTCATAACTACACATTGTATACAGAATGTACACATCATAGACGGTAGTCAGAGGTATAAACGGAGGATATCCCCTTGGGGTTTCTTCTCCCCAAATCTGCCGCCGTTGTTACATCTTATAACTCAAACTGATCGGATCTGACGAGATCGAATACACACCCACCTGTCACGTATCACCGCACATCGCATCTGTGGCGCACCAGTAGGCCCCATTCACACTGTGCGATTCGCAAATCACACAAATGCTTGCATTGCAGAAAATGGAATTGCGGCAAAATCCGCTCCAAAAAGGGTCCTGCTGTAGCGACGCACGACCTGCGACAGCAGGACCCTTTGCCCCATTGCCTTGCATTGGAGAGCGATATCGCGCGGTAAATAGCCGCGATATTGCGGGAATTACCGCGCGATAAATCGCTTAATGTGAACGGGGCCTTGATAATATGTAGATGTGCAAAATCGAATTTTAGTGTGAGACAGCAAATAATAATTTACATCAATGCAACATGTGCTTCAATATTTAATAAGATTTCCTCTCCCCCCATCCGGGCAGGACAGGACAAAACTAAAACATTCAAGAACAGAGAGGCAGGGCCTTTTGCATGCTGCCGTGAAGATGTACCAGGAAAATTACAGAAAGGTGAATATACTTGTTTCTGTTTTCATCATGGCAGCAGATAATGGGTTGTGGTCT
>NW_017307196.1:440327-447042 GCF_000935625.1 Nanorana parkeri
CCCCCCCCCCCCCCCCCATTGCATTCTGCCATGAAGATGCATCAGGAAAGGAAAATTACGGAAAGGTGAGTGTACAATTTTCCGTATTTTTATTGCTGTCTGTGCCTTCCTATCCTGTTGACAACAGCCGCCACCCAATTTTATTTCATGGTGTCACGGAGAAAGAAAATGTGGGAAAATCTCCTCAATGGGGGTCACAGAAAATAAACCCCATTCAGAAATTGTGACTCTTTCTCACTCTGTCAAAACTTTAAAGGAGAACTATGGGGTTAAGGCTTTAGCGGGGAGGGGGGAATCCAGCCCCTCCCCTGTCACGGCAGAGAGCCGTGACAGGATTGAGAGGTGAGCGAACACCAGTATGTGTTCCCTCACTTCCCGATCTACTGAGCCGACCTGCGACAGTCTCATTGTCACAGGTCGGCTAGAACTATGAGGATGAGTGAAAAGCGCTCACCTCATAGTTCTCCTTTAAAAAAACCATCTGGAGTTCGGTTGTAAAGGTTCACACTCTAGACCAGCCTTTCTCCACCAGGGTGCTGTAGCACCCTGGGATGCCTTCTGGTTTCCTCAGGAGTGCCTCGAAATGTTCACATCGTCATTCCTCCAATGAGAAGAGTGCTTCTGATGTAAAAAGGGGGGCCCCTACTGTGAGAGGGGCCGATAATAAGAAGGTGGGCTTTTGATGTAAAGGGGAACTCTGATGTGAAAAGAGGGGACTATAATGTGAAAGAGGGGACTCTAGTGTGAAGAGGGGCTCCTAAACAGAAGGTGGGCTCTTCATATCAAGGGGAACTCTGATGTGAAAGAGGGGACTTTGATGTGAACCTCATTTTTTTTTTTTTGCAGATTTGCTTGAGGTTCCCCCTTAAAAGCCACACCTGGCCCCTTACCTTGGATATGGGTCTGAAATGGATTTTGGAGGGACCACATGTCATTTTTTTATATTTACACTTTTTACATTTTAGACTGGGGTGCCCTGAGATTTTTCATACTTTCCAGGTGTGCCGTGACCGAAAAAAAGGTTGAGAGACACGGATCTAGACACATTTCATGCTTTGCTACCCATCTTATATCCCTTGCAGAACTGCCAAGGTCTTATTTTTCACATAAGCTTTACTGCTGAGCTGTAGTGCCAGAAATCACTACATAGGTACTATATTATTATTATACAGGATTTATATAGCGCCAACAGTTTGCGCAGCGCTTTACAATATAAGGAAGACATTACAATACAATTCAAGACAACATGGTAAGGAGGACCCTGCCCCTGAGGGCTCATATATTTTTTTTTACATGTACCTGATTGCCAAGAGGACTCAGCCATATGTGGGACTTTTGATTTATATGCTGTTTCAAACAAAGGACTTTTTATAGGCCCAGAGGATGTGGTAAGTTGAGCTTCCATTGGGAATATGTTGCTTGCAAGTGTTGGTAATGAAGAGGACTAGTGGCTGGTGAGTTGTCTTCCTTACAGCCCCCATACACATTGCAGAGTGAATGGGGAGGAAAATGAATATTACACATGTGCGATTGGACGAATTTTCAGAGATTTGGATGTATCCAAATTACAGATATAACGAATGCAAACGAATCCGAATTTCCGTTTCCGAAATTCATTAGCGGTAGTTTGTTCGAACGTTCATTTCTTTTTCGTTTCGTTTGTTGCAGCAAAGTGTCATTAGAGAAGGAGAAAAACAATGTTTTATTCTCCTCAAATGTGACTTTGCTGCAACGAACGAAGGAATGAACGAAACGCATTAGAAACGAAAGCGAACGTTCGAACGAACTACCGCTAATGAATTTCGTCCAAATCCGAATTGACTTTCACACCCGAATCCCAAAACACAAAATTCAAATCAAAACGAAACTAAACAAATGTTTTGCCAGTGCACATGTCTAATGAATATAACCGTCAAAACTGCAAAGTCTTCCTGAGATGAATGACAGAGCAACATGTTCTTGTCACCCTGACACAGCCCTCCACTGATATGTGTCACTCACGGTACTGCATACGATTCACTGTTTATCTACACGGCTGCAGTGTACATGTAGTAGCTGATATTGTTTTCAGAACACGCAGACATCTGTGGCTGGTAACGCCACTACTTCAGACATTATGGATTTTCGTTATCTCATTTCTTCAACTTTTCTGCTCATTGTTGCCATCATTGGCGTCTGTTTCCTCCTGTACTGTGGATACATCTACTATATTCACAGGAAGTATGACCACATTCCCGGACCCCCCAGGGACAGGTAAGTTCTATTATTTATCTTCAGGGCTTATGCACAAGGAATTTATTTGGATCTGAGCGGTTTTCTTCTTCTTACAAGTCAGTGTGAATGCAAAAGCAACTCACAAGCCGCTGGAGGCAATTCAGAAGCAGCTTAAAGCGAAAGGCCAATCAAAGCAACTTAGAAGTTCATGAAAGCATACTGCATTTGACTTGCTTCTGAATCTGATGCATGCGTGCGTTACATTTTAAACTAGATTGTAGTATTGTGGACCATTAGTTACAATAACTTTCCATTCGCACGGTAGGCATTCAAGAGAAAAAGCGATAGGCATTTGTTGTTCTTTGCCTTTTATATTTTATAAGAGCAGGCTAAAAGCATTGAGCTCAGATCATGAAGTCTGTTGTAAAGGACGCTTTTTTAAGACATCTTCAGAAAATGCTAAACCTGTCCACTTGAGCCAAACCTATCCACTTGACCCAAACCTATCCACTTGACCCAAACCTATCCACTTGACCCAGACCTGTTCACTTGACCCAGACCTGTTCACTTGACCTACACCTACTCACTTGACCCAGACCTGTTTACTTGACCTACACCTACTCACTTGACCCAAACCTACCCACTTGGCCCAGACCTGATCACTTGACCTATACCTACTCACTTGATTCAAACCAACACACACGACCCAAACCTGCTCACTTGACCTATACCTACTAACTTGGCCCAGACCTGATTACTTGGCGCACATCTGCTCACTTGACCCAAACCTGCCTACTTGACCCACACCTAGCCATGTGACCCACACCCACTCACTTGACCCAAACCTACCTACTTGACCCACACCTAGCCATGTGACCCACACCCACTCACTTGACCAAAACCTGCCTACTTGACCCACACCTAGCCATGTGACCCACACCCACTCACTCGACCCAAACCTACCTACTTGACCCACACCTAGCCATGTGACCCACACCCACTCACTCGACCCAAACCTACCTACTTGACCCACACCTAGCCATGTGACCCACACCCACTCACTCGACCCAAACCTACCCACATGACTCCTGGCAGTTTCTCCACTTGGATCCTAGGCTTACCCGGCGCTTTGCAATTGGAAAACAATGGTTTCATGCAAAGGTAGAAGAGCAGCGCTCCAAACTGGGTTTGTCTCAATCCTAAGAAGTGCAGCTAAAGCCATCGATCACAGTTGCGATTATCTGTGAGTTGGGATGAGTTACTGATATGTAATATTTTAGAAGCATGAACTGAGTTTGTACTTTTTTTTTTAGTTTCCTCTTTGGACATACACCGTCAATCCTCAAGCTTTTGGAAAACAATGGCCTAGTACATGATCTGTTTCTGGACTGGTATGTTGGTGAGCATACATGTATCATGTAGAAAATTAATAAAGTATACGATTCAATGCATAGGGGGATCCTCTCCCTTCCCCACTTTCACACAGTGGGGGTATCATCCTCTTCTTGTGTGCCACCCTTCACCCTGTCATGCCATTTACTTCTTCCTTGTACCCAGTTTTTGAAACACCCCTCCATGCAAACGAATCTTAAAAGTCATTCCAGTAAATGTTTAGACAATAATCATCATAATCATTGCTTTAAAGCACTGTATAATTCCTTTGTAGTATATCATTTTTGCCAAGGTTGTCTAAAGGAGATGTCTGTTAATACAGTTCATGCACATGTTTATTTATCTATTGAAAATACAATGAAATCCCCTCTGGGAAAATGATGTACATTGCATGGATCTCAGGAAACCTTTTTGCAGTTCTTACCTTCCCTTCTTCCTGACAAATGGCATCCTATAGGAATACACCTTGCTGAGGTCCTACCATTGCAAAATGAATTCTGATTGATTGCTATGTGTTACTGCATTTAGGAATTAATTAAATAAATATCAGGACCAACAAGGGTGTTAGGGACATTTTCAAAATATCTAAACTAGGCCTTAATAAATTAGCTCCCATGAATGAAAAATAGCACTCTGAGAAGTGTATACGAAGCATGTGTTCACAGCACAGGTAATCTATAGATAGAAACCTTTCTATTACCAGCAACAGTAGCCTGAGAATCTCAACTAGAGGAAGCCACAACCATGTGTCAGAGCAGGGAAAATGGCTGCGGTTGTGTTTGTCACCTGAAGCGGAGTTCACGAACGGAGGCAACATTTTGCTGAACTTCCTGTTCGCAAACCGAATTGTTCGCGAACAGAAGCATTCGTGAAATATATATTTATATATAATGTGTGTGTGTAAATCGCCACCTGACGCGATGTTGTTTGAGGGGGGAGTTGGTTAGTGGGTGCTCTCGGGGAATGGTGAGTTGCGGGTTGGGAGGTTAGCATGCATGCCTGATTTGTTCCAAGAGAGCGAGAGAAGGTGGCGGATGACGGACCATGCTGTCTGCGGCTCTGTCCGGTGTCCCGCTCAGCTCCTGGCAACCGGTGACATCACTGACCTGCGCGGCACTGCACAGAGTGTCACAGGTTGCTAAGAGCTCTTAGCAACTTTGGACCCTGTGGCCGCTCCCCTTGCCGCCTACCTCCCCACCACCTGGCCGCTTCCCAATGAAGTGCCACCTGAGGCGACCACCTCAGGCTACATTCAGTATAGGGACGGCCCAATACATTTATATATATATAGGCTAGATTTTTGGAATAAGGACAACATATGTACTATACATACTTAGGTAGATTTGCCTAACTTTCATTTTGCAGGGCACAGACGTATGGTCCCGTGGTGCGTATTAACATATTACACGATGTGAAAATTCTACTATCAAGCCCAGAGTCGGTAAAGGTAGGACAACAGACTGCAAGTAGAGCTTTCTTTTTTAAAGGGGCTCTGCAATTAAACGTCAGCCCCAGCCCATTTGATGTGTATTATCGCCTTCCTTTTTCTCCTCTACATTCACGCTACCTTCAGCCGCTGAAGAGAGGAAGACATTTGCAAGTTTGGCCTGAAGCGTTCATGAGGTTGGGGACATTCTTTCTGCCCCCATGTCACGGAGCTGGGTTCCTGAGCAGCCAATCACCAGAACAGATTTTTTGTTGTTGTTGTGGTTCAGACTTACCCAGCCATGGTATAGCACACAACAGCATTCCAGACTTCAATTCATAACAGTTTTGAGAAGACCCCGTGGAAGAAATGGTTTTTAGTATTTCACAGAGTTGTCATTATCTAAAATTATAAGGGGATGTGTTATGTGTCTGATTTAGAAAGCAAATATGATTAGATGACCTATTTAGCTTATTGAGTCACTTCTTGTTTACAACCAGTATGATCGTAGAGATTGAAATACTGCATCTTAATTTCAATTACAGGCAATTCTTATGTCCTCCAAGTACAAGAAGGATGCAGAATATAACCGCGCTTGTTATCTGTTTGGTGAAAGGTATGACTTGCTACATGATTAAGCCGTGTATGGTGGCCATACACAGAGCGATTATTTTTATCAGTTTGCCAAAAAAAGGTTATAATTTGCTGAGAAAAATTACATCAGATGATTGATTAAACAGCAATGTGAAATTAGATCGCAAGATGCGACCTGTCCATAGAATCGAAATTGATCAAAAACAAGGTGGGTAATGACAGTTTAATCATGTTACATTTACTTAAAGGAGAACTATGGGGTCAGGACTTTCCCCCATAGTTCTCCTAAGAGTCACAGGAGAACACAAACTAGCGTTCTCCTCGTGACCCAAAGCTCAGTATACCGCCAGCTACAGCTCACGGTATACTGAGACGCTGCAGCCGGGATGGATCCCGACAATACTGTCTGGATCCACCCAGCTGCGGGATTGACAGCTTGCTCTGTCTATCTAGAGGCAGAGCCAGCTGTACCCGCTCCCTCCCCCGTCCGTTTCGCCAGTCAGCGTTGGAGGATCGGACAGGGGAGGGCGGGAATCCCTGCAGGGAGCCGTGAGTGACAGTCACGGCTCTCTGCAGGGATAGATCAAGAAGTGAGCGAGCGCCGGTATGTGTTCGCTCACCTCCCGATCTACTGAGCCGACCTGTGACAGTCTCATTGTCACAGGTCGGCTCAGATTATGAGGCTGAGTGAAAATCACTCACCTCATAGTTCTCTAACTGTCCACTTTTTCTTTTGGATTCTTGGGAGGCTTCATGACCAGCGGTGTGGCAAGAGATTGTCTTTAGCATAAACATTTTGGCTAAAAAGCATCTCTCTTTCCATCCTCAGAAATGCGGGAGGTATATCTGTATGTCCATGTCACATTAACCCCTTCCTGTGAAGGTCCGTGGATTTATTTCTTCTCTCTCCCATGACATATCCAGATAGTGTTCAATCTCCTGTCAGCAGGAACTGTAATTCATACATCTACCCTATTATCTATAGCAACATAGTAGGTGAGGTTGAATAAAGACAAGGGTCCATCTAATTCTATGTGTGTGTGTGTGTGTGTGTGTGTGTGTGTGTGTGTGTGTGTGTGTGTGTGTGTA
>NW_017307196.1:447052-455642 GCF_000935625.1 Nanorana parkeri
TGTGTGTGTGTGTGTGTGTGTGTGTGTGTGTGTGTGTGTGTGTGTGTGTGTGTATGGCTCTAACCCTTCCCATATCCTTCTATGTGAAGTGAAAGAAGGAACTATAGTCTGTGTTTGCCTTTGTTTTCCAGGTTTATGGGAAATGGTCTTGTGACAGACCAAGACAACCAGCGCTGGGAAAAACAGAGGCGGATTATTGAACCAGCATTTAGCAAACAGTAAGAGAAACCCCAAGATGTACTGGACATTTTCATCTATTCTATCAGGGTGCTCTTACACCACCCAACTAAATCACACATTGTATGAATGCCCCCTTTTTTTATCATCAGTGCAGTCTCGGGTCACTTGATACATTGCATTCTTAGCTTCTTTATTTGGCAGCTGTTCCTGGGTATTTGCAAAGATGTCAGATGCCTGTTCTTTCCATCCTCGTAACACCCATAACCAGAAAATGATGAGAAGATACAAAGTCACCAGTACCCCAAATAAATGTTTTTCATGTATTCATTGTATAGACAGCATCACTGTTACGCTTTGAAGTAGAGACCTTGTGAGGCCCCCTTAAAGTGACACTAAACTCATAAAAATGCATTCAAGTACCTTGAGTATTAACAAAAATGTATCTTATTTGTGTATCACTCGGCTGTAGATCCTCCAATCATCTCTGAATTGGTGCTGACACTGTCCTTCCTTCTGGAGGGTGGTTACTTTTGTTCCCCATGGTCCCTGTGTGTGTTGTAAAGTAGTCACCGCTCCAAGCTCGCTCCTGTGATGGACTACAATCTTATGTTTAGTTTACTCATTTGTATTCAGATTGTAGTCCATCCCGGGAGCGAGCTTGGAGCGGTGACTACTTTACAACACACACAGGGACCGTGAGGAACATAAGTAGCCCCCCTCCAGAAGGAAGGACAGTGTCAGCACCAATTCAGAGATGATTGGAGGATCTACAGCCGAGTGATACACAAATAAGAGACATTTTTGCTGATAATTAAGGTACTTGAATGAATTTTTAAGATTTAACTCCTGAGTTTAGTGTAACTTTAAAAACAAGTCAACTTCCATATTTCTATCCTGACAGGTTCCGCTTATTATAAAATACAATTAGAAGCTGCACTCCTCACAGTACTTGACCTTTGAATATTTAGTAGGTGCACAAAGTGATTGCTATAGATGGTTTCATGCCGAAAACCATATAAGAAGATACAAAGTCACCCAAACACTAAATAAATGCATTTGGTGTTTTTATTGTGAAGACAGCATCACAAAAAAGAAATAGGAACCTGTGTGCACTTCTGATTCCTAGACAACCAGTGCGACTCCCAATCATGTCACTACCATGACAGCGAATAATGGTGATCACATGATCACTCGATACAAACAAACTGGCAGCTGTTCTTAAAAAGTAGCGATGGGCTCGGGCGTGTTCGCAGCTCCACGTGCCGAGCCCGCCAGGAAGCTGACAGAGCCAATCACAGGCACTGAGACATATCCCGATCTCTGCAGATGCGGACCGGGAAAATGTCTCAGTACCTGTGATTGGCGCTGTCAGCTTCCTGGCGGGCTCGGCACATGGAGCTGCGAACACGCCCGAGCCCATCACTATGAAAAAGCAATGTAAAACTATATGGGTAGGCAAACTAGTCATAGTCAAGTTAAAGGAAGCATACTGATACTGCTAAATGTAGTCTTGGTATCTAGGCTTCAGTGACCTCTGGTCATGAAAGGGTTAAAGGCGTAGGTTCCCAGGCTGTCATCCACATCCTTCCTTCACTACCTAGGGAGGCATTGACGTATAACAAGGATGTATCCGGTGAACTGTACTGTAGTGTCCTAGTTACCATTTTGTTTATGTCATTAGTTACTGTTGGTTGAAGATCATCGGGTTCCTTTTTTTCGTATTATTCCAGCTATCTGATGGGACTAATGGGGCCCTTCAATGAGAAAGCCGAGGAGCTGGTGGACAGACTTGCAGAGAAAGCCGATGGAAAGTGTCAGGTTGAAATGCATGATGTACTGAGCAGAGTCACACTGGATGGCCTTGCCAAGGTACCCGTATATCCAAGGCATTCATATCGTCTACTAACAGTCTCTTCCTCATAAGCTGGATATTAGAAATCACTACAAATATGTGGCTGTCATATAAGGAATGATAATAACATTTGACATAAAACCAAAAGGATTATCCAGGTCATTGGTATTTGTAAAATGAGAGGTCTGCAGTGGCAGCTTATATGTTTCTTTCAGTGTATCTAAACCCCCAAAGCAGCTTACCACTCATTGCATGTGCTGATCTGGTGGCTGTGCTAAGGTGCCCATACACTGCACGATTCTCGTGCGAGAATCGCGGGGGAAAACCACGTACGTACGAGAATCGTGCAGTGTGAATGAAGGCGTGCGACCGTTTCTACTGTACGATTGCACGTCTTTTGTCTAAGGAGCACACTAGAAAACCAGCTGAAAATCTTACGATTTTCAATTGGTTTGAATGATGCTCGGGAGACAAATGCCGAACGGGCCGGTGTGCGCACGCGCACACTGCCCGTTCAGCATTGCGGTCATCGGAAGCCCTCTTGCGATGGTTGTAGAGTGTATGGGCACCTATAGTCTCTTTTTTAGGCTTTCTTCCCTTTTATTTTGACCTTGTGATCCAATCCTGCCAATAACGTACTTCCTGTCCTAGGATGACAATGTTACTGTATCAATAAAGGAGAAACGCTGATTCTGCCTACTATGTTACACTGCTACAGCCCGGTCTTTTGCTAGTTAATTGACTGCGACAACTGGATCTAGATGTATCTCTTACGTTTTATACCTATACGCCCTTGTATACCTATCTTGCATATGCTATGTTTATGCTGTAAAATTTCGATTTATAAATAAAGAATTTAAAATAAATAAATAAATAAAGGAGCAGCGTCGTCACCCTACGCTGCTTTGCTGGTTTGGACGATAAACACCTCCTGAAGTGACTCAATTCCCTCATTCTGGCCTCAGAGCGTGGATGGAGGAATCACCCTCCGCCGGCTAATGTATTCTGACAGCCACAGCAACAGCAGCTGTCAGAATGCCTGAACAGTGACTGCATTTGATTGGTTGCAGACACTGCTTGGCTGAAAAATTCCACCCGGCTCCATCACTTTTTCAGTTGGAGTTTGTGGAGCCCGGTGGTGTCAGCAGAGCCACCCACGGGCATAACCATTATGTACTCTATTTAAAAGAAGAAAAAAAAACCCTTTGGTTGGCGTTAGCCTTTACCCATGCGTGCTGCTAAGGGGAACCAGAGGATTGGCTGGACTGACTGGTATGAAGTGTTTCATCACAGAAATAAAATCCATGTGTATATTTCAGGCAGCTTTTGGATTGGAGCTGAAATCCCTGGAGGATGAATACAGCCCATTTCCACAGGCCATCTCTCTGGCTATGAAGGGTCTGACGGAATCCATGAATCCACTTGCAAAGGTTTGTAAGATAAGGAAATTAAATGAATAATATAAAATTGTTTCATATTTACACTTTACTAAGTTGTATCTGAAGCTAAAACTTTGTTTTCTATATTTGTGAATGGAGCCGGTAAGATTTAGAATCTTTGCATTTTTTTTTTTTTGCTGTCTTTTCTTTCAGTTCCTGTTCATCATTTAGGCTCCATTCACATATAGCGCTTGCGTTTCCCGTGCGGGATGCAGATGCTATATGTGAAACAAATGCATGCATTCCGCTCGTTTGCGGCCATTATATAGCCGCGAACATGCAGAATCTGCCGGATTATTGTGCTTAACACTATTTTGGGGACAGCGCGGTTTCATTCGGAACGGTCTCCGAATAGTCTGAACAAAGCACATTAAAGTGCATTGTTTTTTCTGTTTGGAGCCGCTCCGCATGTATCTGTATAGCCGAATACAGGCTAGACAGCAGCTCCAGTGTGAATGGAGCCTTAAAAGAGAACTATGGTGTAACCTTTTTTCCCCATAGTTCTCTTTAGGGTCATGGGAGGACATATACTAACCTCCTCCTGTGGCCCAAAGCTCAGTATATAGCGAGCTATACAACGAGAGCGCCACAGCCGGGACGGATCCCAAAATACTGTCGAGATCCACCAGGCTGGCTGATAGACAGCTGGCTCTACCTATCTAGAGGCAGAGCCAGCTGTGCCCGCCCCTACCCCGTCCGTTCCTTCGGTCAGCACTGGAGGATCAGAGAGGGGAGGGGGGTAAACCCTACGGGGAGTGATGACTGACGGTCACCGCTCTCTGCAGGGGCATGATCGGGAAGTGAGCGAGCGCCGGTATGTGTTCGCTCTCTTCCTGATCTATTGAGCCGACCTGTGACAGTTTCATTGTCACACATCGGTGCTAACTATGAGGATGAGTGAAAATCACACACCTCATAGTTCTCCTTTTAATAATGATTTCTTCTTTAAGTAAACATCTTTTAGAATATTGCCGATAATTAAAAGCATTTTTTTTCACTTTTAAAGTATATTCCATGGAAGCAGACACTTATTGGGGAGATCCAAAGAAGTGTCAGGCTGCTGCGTGACACGGGCAAAGAATGTATTAAAAATAGACAGAAGGCACAAAACCAGCAGGAGGAGACTCCGGAGGATGTCCTGGCACAAATGCTTCGCACAGCAGGTACAGGCGCGGGAAACTCTGGGCCCTGCCTCCATCTGTGTCTGCAGGTTACCTTATCAAATTTATTTGTAAGGAATGTATTTTTGGAGGGTGGTTCGACTTTTGGCTCAGATCATATGGTCTGTACTGGCTAGCGTGACCCTTTAGGGCTGTAGTACAAATTCAATGTGGATTATTCATTGCTCATATGACCCTATCAAAAGCAAAAGTTTGTATCTGATCTAAAAGAAATAATGATGTGGTTTGGTTGGTTCTATTGATTGCTATAAAATGTCCAAAAGACAAAGAGTTCCCGAGTCCTCAACCACAAAAAAACACGATTAAAGCCCGTACCTCAGCCAAAGCCTTACTTTTTAGATAGATTAGGGAAGGGCTAGAATGTGTGGTGAGTTTGCTTTGTTGTCTGTGTCTGCGTTGGGGTCATCTCCCTTCTCTTGTCTGATTGGTATCAGGCAGAACAGGGAGTGGTGGACAAACTCCCCATCGGGGACACACAGAACAATACATATCTCTTTAGTAGAGTGTGGAAGGGTTAGAACCCGTGTAATGTTTTTTATTGCGGTCTGCATCCACATTGCTGACATTTCTGCTTATGTCCTGTGATTAGTATCAGGCAGAAACAGAAGTCATGGAATATTTCACCAGAGGGGGGCAATTGAAAACCTTACAGAGGTTCTAATGCTTCCCCATTGTGTTCAAAACTAAAAAAAACACAAAACATTTGGCTGGAGTTGGGCTTTAAAGGAAATAAATGGTGTTTTTACTTTAATTACTTATTAAGCTTAGGACTAAAAAAAAGAACTTAGTCAGATAAACGTGAAATATTGCATATGAATGAAGCGTAATTATCTACTATTATGTGAATAGCCTGTGTAACCTCTATGGTAACTAGACCTGGATAGAGGAGATTAAGTTACATCAGGGGTAGGCACTTCAGCTGTTGTGGAATTACAAGTCCCATGAGGGACAGTTACAGGCATGACTCCCAGAGGCAGAGACATGGTGGGATTTGTAGTTTTAGCACGGCTCGAGTGCCAAGGTTGCCTACCCCTGAGTTACATCTATACAGCTGAATGAAGAAGAGAGATCCTTCCTTCTGTCACAGATACAGATTACATTACTAAACTATTATTAATGATTAATTATTAACTGATTATTAAATTAATGAAATTAGATTGTAAGCTCTCACGAGCAGGGACCTCCTACCTCCTGTACTGAAATTGTACTGCCCCCCTCAGTTTTGTAAAGTGCTGCGCAAACTGTTGGCACTATATAAACCCTGTATAATAACAATTATAGGCAGAGCCGGTCACTGAGTAGAAAGGCATTGTTGGGCTTCCATCATTGTCTGCAACCAAAATGTCCACGGAAGCACTCGTTATTAAATACAGAGGTCTGAATTGCAAACATTTGCTAGTATATGTCTAACTCTATGTCCATATGTCTGTCTAATCAATGAGAGAAATTGTGGAAACACCTATGAAGTCACCACCTTACTCCACAATGACATCTAATGTTTGTCACAATCCTTTCATTGCAGATTTGGAAAATGACGGGGGTCTGGAGAGTTTAGTGGATAATGTTGTCACCCTGATCATTGGAGGTAGACATTTCCTTTTATGTGTGGTTGTGGTGTAGAGGGATGTATAAGTCTGGTGTACATAGGAAAACATACCTCTGTTATAGGGCAAGAAACAACCGCCAATCTGCTCTCCTTTGCGGTAATGGAACTAGCCCAAAAGCCCGAGATCCTGAAAAAGTGAGTATTGGAGCTGAGGTGGCTCCTCTTCTATTGATTTTATTTGTAATCTGGTTGAAGTGAGACTTGCACAAATAACAACATATCTGAAGCCTAAAAATAAACAATAAAGGTGATCAGCGCCAGTAAGTGTAATGTGGAAATAAGAGCTACCAAGCAGTAAGGATATAACTAAATATCTGGAAAATGTGAAAAACAATATTGTGCCGAGCTGATAATCATACATATCTAATAAATTGAAGTTCAACATATCTGAAGCATTAAACGACTGAACTGTCTTACCTGCCAAAAGATTCACAACTCCATTCAGTGAGCCTCATCATCCAGGTAAGTGGGTAGCCAAGTTCTTGACTTCCACTGTATGAAATGCAGCCATTTCTGGGCTCGTTCTGTGTTTTCTACTGCTTTCAGTGGATAGATAATCAGAGTCAATGGGGCTCTTTGATATCTGGCCACAGTGCTCCATTAAAGCCAACCTGAATTTTCAGCCTGCTGATATACGGGCCTGAGCTAGTTACAACCCCCCCAACTGCCTAAGAGCTTGTTTCCACCAGTCCGCGCATCTACCGCAATGTCCCGTGCCCGGAACGCAAGGGATTGCATACATAAAGTCTCATCGCGTTCTAGGGCAGGACGGGGCGTGGCAGTGCCATTCAAGTCAATAGCACCATGCGCCCCCCTGCCCGCAGTACGATCAGCCGCACAGGAATGTCTGGTAATAAAATGCCCTGCGTTCCAGTGCGGTGCGATCGCATAAAATCATGCATGCATGGGGGAAACAAGTCCTAAAACTGGCCATAAACCTATAGATTATCTGCAGACTTTCTATGGTCAGATGGAAAAAGTGCAACAGATTCCTCCATCTACGCTAAACTGTGTGTATGGAGGAATCTCCCGCTGGGCCAAGCTTCAGTATCTTGCTGGTCTGCCCCGCTGGCTCTCAAAATACTTGAGCAATCTGATTGGATGCAGGCACTGTTCATGTATTTTGAGAGCCAGCGGGGCCGACTAGCAAGATACTGAAGCTTGGCCCAGTGGGAGATTCCTCCATACACACAGTTTAGCGTAGATGGAGGAATCTGTTGCACTTTTTCCATCTGACCATAGAAAGTCTGCAGATTATCTATAGGTGTATGGCCAGCTTTACAGTCAGCTGATATGGTCGGCATATGACCACTGTTATCTCCTCCATGTTTCTGCCTGTTAGTTACAGTTCAGATCTGTGTGCGACAGAGGCACTGATTAGATTCTCATACAGCAGCAAAAGCAGATTAGTGCCTCTGCCTTAAGGTGGCCATACACTTTACAACCATTGCAAGACCTTAGTCTTGCGATGGTTTAAAGTAATTTAAAAAAAACGTACGATCTGCCCATCTTGGACAGGCAGATCGTACTTGCGATCATCTCAAGCCCGCCCCCCTGAGGGGCGGGCTTTCCGATGACTGCAATGCTGAACGGGCAGTGTGTGCGTGCGCACACCGGCCCGTTCGGCATTTGTCTCCCGAGCACCGTTCAAACCAGCCGAAAATCGTAAGATGGTTTTCTAGCATGCTCCTTAGACAAAAGACGTGCGACCGTAGAAACGGCCGCACGTCTTCATTCACACTGCACGATTCTCGTACGATCGTGGGATTTCCCGCAATTCTCGTACAAGAATCGTGCAGTGTATGGGCACCTTTACGAAGAGCCACAGCGAACAGGCGAAGTGGAGCAGAAGACATCGGCCATTGGAAATCAGACTTTGCAACAGCATTTCAGCAATGCAAGGCAGACCCCAGATTGGACTTTAGCTCTGCTTTACCTGCATAAAATGAATGTAAAAATAAAACTTTAGATTTGCATTATATCTGTTTTTTTATTCTTTAAGACAAATCTCATGTTCAACAGTCTCTACAACGATACAAAAATCGCTGTTCTAGGCTCTTAGCTAGCTAGACTTGACCAGATTATTTCTAAGTCTCCGCGTTTGGGTGGACTACCTGATGGAACAGTAGACTCTTGTACTAATTGGAAAATGGGACATGCTGTACTATCATGCTGGATCTATCAATGATTTTCTCTTGAGGGGGTTCCAAAGGAGGAATGAGGGAAGCAGGGATGGCTTACAGGGATAATCCTAATACAGGCAGTCCAGCAGCCCTAAACAGATGGTATACATTGTTTTTTTGCGATGTTGCAAGACATAATATATGTAATA
>NW_017307196.1:455851-475490 GCF_000935625.1 Nanorana parkeri
TTAATGTAAAAAACTATGAGGTGAATTTATCAAAACTGGAGCAGACAAAATCTGGAGCAGCTGTGCATGGCAACCAATCAGCTTCTTTCTCTGGTTTGTTCAGTTAAGATTTGAAAATGAAAGAGAGAAGCTGATTGGTTGCCGTGCACAGCTGCTCCAGATTTGATAAATTCCCCTCAATGTGTTTAATAGAGGTAAAGGTGCCCATACACCTTACAATTATCTGCATCTTGTCTTGAATTGTATTGTGACTGTAATGTCTTCCTTATATTGTAAAGCGCTGCGCAAACTATTGGCGCTATATAAATCCTGTATAATAATAATAATAATAATAATCTGCAGATTTTCTGTGGTCAGATGGAAAAAGTGCAGCAGATTGGCCCAGGTGGAGATTACTCCATCCACACAGTTAAGTGTAGATGGAGGAATCTGTTGCACCTTTTCCATCTGAGCACAGAAAATCTGCAGATAATTGTAAGGTGTACGGCCTGCTTAAGAATGGTGCCGGTCTTTTTAAATTGCAGGGCCCAGGCTGAAGCAGATGAAGTTATTGGTTTAAAAACTGACATTACATATGAAGATCTTGAAAAACTGGAATATTTATCACAGGTACAGTATGTGCAATGTATGTGCAATGAGAAATTAATATAATAAAATTAAATTTTTTTGCTTCTTCCCTTGATAAAATGCCTGGTGATCCCAGGGTCTTCCTCCAGATTTGCAACAACACTGCAGGGCTTACAGTAAATTTGCTGCAGCGTTGTCACCCTCACCAGCTGCACATGGCTGCGTCAATAAGTATGCTGAGGAGGAGCTCTACCCCTCACTGCCAATCAATTCTGTCTAAGTAATCCAACAGGGTGCCCTGTGCCTGGTGTAATTGACATGGGGGGGCTTGGATCCCTCCTTTCAGTTCCAACAAACTGAAGACATCGGTTCTTTGCTTTTCCAGTACGATGGGGTGTGTGGTTTATGTTATAAAATTATTTGGGTAGAGACTAACTTTAAAGACCCTTTATGATGCTTTAGTCTTGACACATCAGCATGGAATAAATGGAGCAGAGTGCCCATGGCCTAAGTCATTTATCAGTGTCAGGGAATCAACATCAATGAGGGCAAATGATTAAATAAACATAGGAGAGCTGCAAGCAGTAGCTTGGCTCTTGGGAAGAATTATGCAAATATTAAAATGCTTTAACTGAGTTGACATTCCTATGCAGACTATATTTGCATGCAGACTGCCCTAGACAGCGCCCACATGTGATGATTAGCCCCCATGATTGAACTGAAATCCAATAAATGAAAGGTGTGCGACAGTCAGGCTGGGGAGGAAAGAGCTAGATAATGCCAGACACCCTACAGCCAGAAAATGAGACGGGCTCTGTGTGACTTGCTGCAGCTTCTAATGCACATTGTGAGAAGCTGACAGTGTGCAGTGAAATCAGAGCAAGCCATTTCAGTCCAGGAGAGGAGCCGGTACAACCGTGCAAGACTGAACACAATACGTGGATGCAATCATCTCTTCACACAAACTGTCTATCAAGTTACATCAGTAAGATTTGTGTTCACAGACTAATGTTCAATTAAGATTTTGTTCATTTTTAGGTTCTAAAGGAGACTTTGAGATTATACTCACCAGCTCCTGGAACATCACGGCTGGTGGAGGAAGAGATAGTCCTTCATGGTGTAAAGATTCCCCCTGACGTCACTGTAATGGTACGTTCCATCACTGTAATAAAGATCATCTGTAACCTTTTGCAGGAATACTAAACTATAACTCTAGAGGAGAAAATCGAGAACTTAGCAGTGGAAATGTGTCCTTAAAGCTGAACTCTGGGCATCAAAACTTTCATTTAAATATATTGCTCAATAACCACATAGAATAAAATCCACTTTTTTCACACCAAATACCTTTCAAAATCCAGATATTACTTTTCAAAAGTAGCAGTGGCATCATCGTCAATTTATACATAACCTGTACAGAGTGCGCCGTTATCACCCGGTGACGAGGAAGCATGGAGCTGGCTTTCCAGCCGATCAGGAAGCCGGGCAGCGTGTAATGGCTCGCTGCCCGGCTTTCTGATACCGGAAGTTCGGGTATCGGGCTGGGCATCAGAGCATTTGGGCGAGTACGAGTGCTCTCCCAAATATTCGGTATCGTCACCGATACCAGTACCGGTATCGGTGCCCCCCTAGTTTAGAGACTTTGATATCCTTCTGGAGGGGGGCTATTTTTGTTCCCCGTGGTCCCTGTGTGTGTTGTAAAGTAGTCACCGCTCCAAGCTCACTCCCGGGATGGACTACAATCTCAATACAAATTAGTAAACTAAACATGAGATTCTAGATCATCCCTGGAGTGAGCTTGGAGCGGTGACTACTTTACAACACACACAGGGACCATGGGGAATAAAAGTAGCCCCCCTCCAGAAGGAAGGACAGTGTCAGCACCAATTCAGAGATGATTGGAGGATCTACAGCCGAGTGATACACAAATAAGATACATTTTTGTTCATAGTTAAGGTACTTCAATGTATTTTTAAGATTCAACTCCTGAGTTTACTGTCACTTTAAAATTCGTCTACATTAGTGTTGACTTTACATAATTCATTGAATCAGAGACAGCATACATTTATTTCTTGTTCTCACTGCAGTTCAATTCATACGTCATGGGAAGGATGGAGCGTTTTTTCCAGGACCCCCTTGTCTTCAACCCAGATCGGTTCCACCCTGATGCAGCCGAGTAAGAACTGTTCTCTGCTGTAATTATGCTGGTCATACATAATGACCAGACCCCTAAATAATACACTGTTCACCCCTCAGCTACTCCCAGTATTCTGTATTCAGAGAATATTTAGGATGCCGTTGCTGACCTCTCCTTCTGAAAATACACATTGTATGGCTGTCCATTGGCTTAATTGCTGTCAGAGGCACTCACCTTGAACAGATCTGCGGATCAGAAGTCCTGATTTGACTTTGGAATCTGTTTTGCTTGTTCCAGGTCAGCGACTCAATGTACTGAAGCCAGAAACGGACAACCAAATAGTATTCTTAAAAGTGGGTGAACAATAGCAGCCCCTATACCTAAAACTGTCTGATATTCTAAATGGCAGCACAATAGAATTCAAGTCTTGCCCAGTTCTCTGTTTATGTATTCTTTGTTTCCATAGGCCGTACTTCTCATATTTTCCATTTTCTCTGGGGCCTCGGGCCTGTGTTGGAAAAGTGTTTGCACAGGTAAGTTAATAAGGCCCTTTTCTACAACTGTCATATACATGGTATACTATAATAAAGAAGGACTTCCCAAAACGTATTTTTTCTATTTTGGGTAAGTCCCAGGGAAATGAATCACTTGTTTGTATCACAGTATAGCTCAGACATCTGTTCAGTTGACTTCTATCACTATCATCAAACTATAGAAATACAACAATTTTGAGGTCTATTTATAAATAATTTGCCCTGCAAATCTCTGTGCCGATACCGAATACTCGTACTAGGCCAAATGCTCCGAAACTTACCTCCCATACCAGAACTTCTGGTCAGAGGGAGATCTCCCCCTGACTGGCAGTGCCAAGGGACGATGGAGCCAGCTTCCTTTCCAATCAGGAAGCCAGGTGGTGGGTTATGTCTGGGCTCCCAGCTTCCTGATTGGCTAGGAAGCCGGCTTCACTTGTTGGTAGGTAGCCTGGCTTCCTAACCCGTCAGAAAGCCGGGCGGCACTTCATGACTCACGCCCCAGCTTCCTCACTGGTCGGGATGCCACACTGCCTAGAAATAAGTGAAGCCGGCTTCCTAGCCAACCAGGAAGCCGGGAGGCGAGTCATGATGTGCATCCCAGCTTTGTGATTGGCTAGGAAGCCGGCTTCACTTGTTGCTAAGCAGCCTGGCTACCTGACCAATCAGGAAGCCGGGCAGCACCCCATGATTCGCCACCTGGCTTTCTGATTGGTCAGGAAGCCAGGCAGCTTCGGCAAGTTAAGCCGGCATTCTCTCGCTAGAACACAGGCAATCAGGAAGCAGGGCGACGGGTCTACTTACTCCCCCCCAAAAAGTGTTACTACAAGTCTTCTGTAAAACAGTTATAGTAACAACTTCCTGTCGTTTACTTGTTAAAGCTGAACTCTGGCAATTGCACAAAAACACTTTCGCAGTACCCCCCTACCCCCCTCCTACCCCCCTCCTCAAACACACACTGTGTGACCGTTCCCCCAAAGCCTTTTCTGTAAGGTGCTCAAGCACTCTGACGTTATCACATACAATTCAGGACCAAGAGCCCTACATTGTACGTGAGATCAATGAGGGCCCGCCACAACCTGGAGGGCTGGTTCACATCACATGCAGTTCTGATGCAGTCCGTTCAGTTTGGCAGCTGCATCAAAATCCCATCAGAATGCCTTCCAATGGGATTGCTGGTGCTCTGTTCACACCATTGCAGTCCGTTCCGATCCAGTCACTAAAAATACAGCTTGTCTCATTTTAGCTGCACCTGATCGCAACGGAATGCATCAAAACACATACAAACACACTGGACTGTACCTAGGAGCCCATTTAAAGCAAAAAAAACAAATACAAATCGCGGTAAAAAGGTGTGAAACTGCATCGCACTGCAGCACAGACGCATACAGTTAAGGTGTGAACTAGCCCGGAGTGTCAGAGAGAAGGGGTGAGGGATTTTCTGTACTTGCAGCTTTTTTAAAGGGATAAAACACAGAAAATGACCGTGTATTTGAGAGGTGTACTGAATATGTTTTTCTTTTTTCTCCCAGACATATAGTTTAATCTGTGAACTCCTCTTTCTTTTTTAGATAAAGATGAAGGTGATACTGGCCAAACTTGTGCTCAAGTTTAATTTTCATTTAGTAGAAGGACAGACATGTAAACTAACAGGTACAGGAATGCTGCAGCCCCTGGATGGGGTGTTCTGCAAACTGAGACTCCGCACAAGGCAACGCAGATCTCTGACAAGACGCACAATGTGACAGCCGTGACATTGTTTTCAAACAATACGAAAGTGTAAAATGACCATTTTGTAAAATACATGTTGTTAGCCAAATTTATTGTGAAGGATTACACACCAGGCATCCATTTATGATTGTTTTCTGCATCCTTGTATCTGGTCGGTGCACCAGATGTTGTAAAGATATAAAATAGAAGTATAAGGGCTCATTAACATGGGCATTCATGGCCGTACATCGAGCAGATCAGCTTGTTTCTGCATCAGGTACGGCCAGATGTTTACTGTCATCTGTGGCACTGTATGTGGCTGTGGACATGTAATGGCTCATGGAGTGATTACATTCAGCTAGGGGCAGATCCTCCAGGACCGACCAACAGGGCATTCATGACCGTACATCATCCAGATCAGTGTATCTCTGCATCGGGTACAGCCAGATGTTTACGATCATCTGCGAACAAGAAGCCTGCATAGATCAATGACAGGCTGGCATTGTCTGGGGCTGTGGATAGACCAAGGATGTGATCCCTGGGTCTCTGTGCCTCTCTGTGCAGTACAGGCAGATCATGGCTGGTGGGAGGGGCAGCTAGGGACAGGTCCTCCAGGGCCGGCCAACACAGCATTCATGACCGTACATCATCCAGATCAGTGTATCTCTGTATCGGGTATGGCAAGATGTTTACGATCATCTGTGAACAAGAAGCCTGCAGAGATCAATGACAGGCTGGCATTGTCTGGGGCTGTGGACATGTAATCACTCAAGGAACGTTTACATTCAGTTAGGGACAGATCCTCCAGCTGGACAGGCTGGCTCAGTCCATGGCTGTAAAGGAGCGACTACATGTGGCTAAGAAAAGATAAGCTGCTGTGTACACAGGACCTCCAGGGCTGGCCAACAGTCCCTAACCGTAGATATTCGCTCTGGAGCTGTACAGTACAGCTGTGCCCGCCTCAGAATTCCCCTTATCTGGGTGGTGTATGGCCAGCCTACTGAGTTACTGGTGGTGTGTGAGATATAACATCTTGATCAGTGAGTTGCTTACTCATACTTGCCCACCACATGAAGCAAAAATATAAACATTGGAGGGGGGTGTATTTTAAACAAGGGAAAAAAAAGTTGGGTTTTTGTACAGTCAATAAATAAAGTCATAGAACAAGTGTTTCCAATTGTATTTTGTTTCCTAGTTTTATGTTAACTTCTTAGCAGGAGCTGGTCCTTTAATTAGGCCATGACATCAGAGGCTGGTGGGAGGGGCTCCCATTCATTCGTTCGTTCTGATTGGCTTCCCATCCTACAGGCTCTGGATTGTCAGTAGTTGATCGTGAGCTGTAGATGACAGCTCAGGCACAGTTCTGGGGGCTCCGATTGAGCGTGCCCCAGTACAAAAAATCAACACATACTGTATATGTTAGAGCTAGGCATTAAGGTCCTCCCGCCATGCCCCCCCCCAACATATATTTATTATGCCGTCCTGAAGGGGTTAAAGTTCAAGATTGCGCAGCACCTGATAGGCAGCCCACTGAAGGAGGCTGACATGCTTTTTTGAGAGGACAGGGTCTCTTTAAGACATCCAACTTTGATAGGAAGTATGAAGTGACCACAAATATGTCTGCCTGGAATAAATCAATATTTCACTATCATCCTTGAACAGAAAAACGAATCATCGATGAGAAATAATTTAAAGAAGATAACGTTACGTAGTTTACTATTTTTGGGTAACACAGACATGTTTATATCATAAAATGGACACTATTTTTATATAAATCACCATGTACAGTACAAATAGACATTCAGGTTTTTTGCATATCATGCCCTATAGTACATGGGGCATCATTCAGTCTGGAAGACTGAGGACATCTAGTGGCAAAAAGGCATTACTGACCCCAGTTGCCATATCATGGACCATGACAGATTATTGTATTGCAAAGGCTTTTCTTCATCTGTATTTATCTATACATACTAAATGAGGGTATGTACGTAGGCTGCGGTTTAATGCAGGGCCTATGAATAGTTCTTGCACAAGATCCTTTACAGATTTGGTCCATCACGGAGCCCCAGGTATATTACTCAGGGCAATAATAAAGCTGAACTACAGGCAGATATACAGGGCTATCCCTAAATTATTCACCACCTTAAGTGGCCAGGAGAAGGGGGGAGTGGTGGGTTAATGGGGTCCGGGGAATCAATCAAGCTGTCAACTGCGGAGGGGGTGTAGGCTGAGCTGTCAGCCGGGTGGGAGGTGGCCGAGCTACCCTGCAGATATAAAAGGCACAAATATAATGCAACTCTGTAATCACTAGTACATTCTTAATTATATTTTAAATGCAAACAGTGTAAGTCCCTAAATTTAATTTGATATCAGCCACTTGCAGTTCCTGCGCAGCAGAGACGGAGTGGGAGCAGAAGAAGCAGTACAAGCAGCCAATAGGTTCATTTGCTGACAAGAAACATGCTGATAGGAGGAGAAAGCAGAGTGGCAGAGTTAATCACTGTTTTGGTTCTTCTTACACTTCCAGTCATTGGGGCACATCACGGACAGCCTGGGCTCAGAGGAAGAGAGTAAAATGATGCCCTGAACTTGAGTTTCAGGAAGGTCAAGAGCAGAGGGATTATGAGGGGTTTTAGGTACAGGGGGTAATGGGAGACAAAGAACTTCAATCATCTATAGCTGTCTATGCATTTTTAGTTTAAAGTGCCTACGTTTTTCTCTATATTATCTCATAGTACATAGACATTTACATACTATTGTTGTATGAGTTAGTTTTGATATAGTCATGACATAAAAAAGTATAAAAGTCTATTTCTTTGTGGTTCCAGAGATTGTTCGGGGCCTCAGTCTACACATTGCCCCGTCCATGGGCCGCAGAGAGCCTGTGTCATAAATCTTGAAGCTTTGTCCTTCTACCAACTCAAACTCGAATCTCTGCAGGAGCTTGGCCATTACCACCTTCGCCTCCATCTGTACAGAGACACAGGTAATCAGTTTCAATGTTCACTTCACCCAACAGTAACATTGTAATTACAAATAATTCTTCTCATATATCATAAATGTTCCAGTAAGGAGATCTCCACGCTGTAGTTCCTGAGCCTGTTGCTGTTCACATTGGAGGTTTAGGTTTTCCTGTGACCCTTTGTTTGCTCCATCTCCATATTATAAAAGAAATGTAAACATTCAGCAGGGGAATGGGAGACCCTTATAATGGCCTCATCAGGTGCACAGATCTCAATAGCTTAAACATGGACATCTCACCTATAGAGTCTGCAAAATATATAAGAATTTTTCAGATGGTTTAAAGCTGCGATGCTCAACTGGTGGGCCGTGGCTCGCCACCTCGTGTTCACTTTGCCCTCTCACTTTCGGTAAAGTTACAACCTTCTTTTAAAATCATGGCAGGACGTCATGAAGACCTCTCATGGAACTCAAACGAGAGTTCCAGATCTTTCCACCCAAACATGCATTGCACGGGGATTACACCATATGAATTACATCCAACACAGTACAGGGGGATGAACCCATAATTGGCTCCTGTCTAAATTGTCCCTCGTATGCAGTGGCGTCACAAGGGGGGTGCGGCCCGCACCCGGGTGACACCAAAATGACTGACAGTCATTTTGGTGTCACCCCCTCTAAAAAAGTCGGGAACTCGGTCATGGACCAAGAGCCCGACAGTATCAGGAGAGAGGAGGGGACCCGGCGGCATACCTCATCCCGCCGGATGAACGTCCCTTCCTCTCTCTGCCGTGGTCCAACACCAAGATGGCCGACGGTAGGCATCAATTAGATAGCGATGACATCATGGCGGGGTGTCACCCGGTCCCCGCTCCTGGGTGACACCCGGCCTCGGGATGCCCCTGCTCATATGTATGGATCTGAGATAGGGACCTTAGATTGTAAGCTCCTTGAGGGCAGGGACTGATGTATATGTGCACTGTGTAAAGCGCTGCGTAAATTGTCAGCGCTATATAAATACCAGTAATAAAATAAATAAACACAGGGCTCCAACAGGCGAACAGGGCAGTGGAAGAGTGATAGGAAAGTAAATATTCATGGCTGAAGGTTGGTGGGCCATAAACATAGTTTGCTCTTCACTATCTCTATGTGAAGGGGAGATCAAACATCTTATGCAGAGCAGAAGCAGATCAGCAAGAAGACACAAACAGATTTGCTGTGAAGAGAAGCAGCACTTTAGCAGTTGCCACGTGAGGTTTCTGAAAGTTGCTCATGTTGTATTAGTTACAGATCATTTTTTCAATCCTAACTTCAAATCAAAGGGAAACCGTCATGAGAGTTAACAGATAAATCTCCCAGGTCTCTCTCTCTTGAGTTGTGAACATAAAGGTTACAAAGGTGCCCGGTATTGGTGGATATCGCATATGGAGCATATGTATCCATGGTAAAATCTATTTTATTGTTGTAGTTACAATTAAACACAATATAACGCATTACCCTTCACATCTAAGGGGACATCACATACACTTCAAACAGGTTGTAAAGAAAGCTGTGTACTACACACTCTTCACCTGTTGCACCTGTTCTGAAGACGTGGCAAGTAGCCACTGGATGTTATATGGTGCGTCTATAAAGCTACAACAATAAAAAAGATTATACCATTATAGAATGCCTTTGCAACATGAGCATTGTGGGACCTTGCACAGCTCTTATCCTGCCAACCACTCCTGAAACAGCCCCACCCTGAGGGGCCAAGGTTTGGTTCTCCCTATCCATTAAGTGCAACCTTCCACCGAAGGAATTATCTGAGTGCAGACAGATATTCTCCACATGCTTGATGGCAGTTCACCTACCATTTCAATGGTTTACTGCAACCTACTCAGATGTAAATAATATTACTTCAATGTGTTATCCTTTTTGTGGCTATAAAAGCCAAAAGACTATACTATATAAGATTGTCCTGTTCCTCGCTCCGCCTCTCTTGTTTTTCTACTCATCATTTTTGTCCAAGTGCGACAACAGTATTCCTTTATTCTTATGGTTGCCTGCATGGACTATTATACTGCTGGGAAGATCTGCCATCTTAAAAAAGAAGTGTTGGTAATCGTCAGTGTTAGAAACCGTAAGCTAATGTTTCCTCGGGATAAGCACGGACTAGAGAATGGAAGTTTAGGTGACTCTTAAAAGAAACCCATAACACTTGGACCTTGTTCTAATATCTGACACTGGATAGAGATGTAGCTCTTTGGTTATATTTTAGCTTCCATGCTGCTCTAAAGAGGCTAAAAGGCTGTTAGATCCTATTTCAATGAGCAGTAAAATATGGATGATATTGATGTCTGATATGTTGGCTGTCTATACCACAACGAATGACAAGTTGACAGTGACACACTGATTGTAATGTATCACATAGATAACAATTAGCACAAGGTAAAAAGCAAACACTTACTTGGGAGCATCAGGGTGGAATCGATCTGGGTTAAAGACATTGGGATCGGGGTAAAACTGCTCCATCCTTCCCATGATGTAGGAGTTAAACTGTGCAAAGAAAAACAGAAGATACAAGTTTATTTCATAAAACAAATTGTACCAACTTAGTGCCAGTGAGTGGAACATTCCACATTGCAATACTCAATGAACATCACTCAGCAAGCTGCAATAGGCTATTGTTATACTATGTGATATATATGGGTCAGAATATCATTTGACTCAACAGACCCTCACCGATACTATATCAAAAAAATAACCCTGCTAACCCTGCCCAATTTTAGGGAAAAAATTGATTAGTTCTGTGTTCCCACTGAAGACATTTGTATCACTTTCTTTTCCAGAAAGCGAGGGCAAATTATCCCAATGGGGTCACAGACCACAAACCAAACCTGACATAAGTCAGGTTCTCAAACTATCAAAAACAAACCAAAAAAAAAACCTTCACCTAATCCCTAAATCTAAACTACAACTATAAGACAACTATTAACATTATGCAAATACTAGTGCGAAATGAGATTTCTTTAAAGAGACCCTGTCATCACAGAACTCTTCCCACAAGAATATATGCAGAGTTAATGTATTTTATGCTGTTTGCTCGTGGCCAATAAGCTCTGATTTCAGACAGAGAGTCTTGTGCAGGCTTCACTGTAATAAAGACTGCTCACTGCTGATCTCTCTCCTTGTGCAGGACTGATCTTGTCTCCGCCCCCTCCTGTAATAAAGACCAGTCACTGCTGCTCTCTCTCCTTGTGCAGGGTGACTGGTCTTGTCTCCATCCCCTCCTGTAATAAAGACCGGTGACTGCTGTTCTCTCTCCTTGTGCAGGGTGACTGGTCTTGTTTCCGCCCCCTCCTGAATAAAGACTGGTGACTGCTGATCTCTCTCTTTGTGCAGGGTGACTGGTCCTCTCTCCGCCCCCTCCTGTATTTTTCTGCAGGCAGTCTGCAATAAGTGAGGCCTACTGGGTCCCTCCCACAGCTCTACTCTCTGTACAGCGCAGTGCTGATGTCACTGTTAATTTTACTAGATAATATCTGGGGTTGTAAAGGTATTACATGCACACAAAGTGGAATTTAATCCTACGTGGCTATTGAGAAATATATTTGGTTTAATTTTTGGGAATTTTTTTGCTTTTACCTGCAAGTGTTTCAGTAGGTGACAGGGTCTCTTTAAGTGAATTCAGTACCTTATGTAGACTGTAATTGGGTCAGTGGGTGTGGTGACGGTTTTTTGGATCTTACCATCAGGGATGTTTTAGCGGGAATTCTCACACCCCCTATAACAGTTTCTTCTATTAGTGCACGTGTTGTGGCGGCAGCAGGAGGGTACATTCTTAAGCTTTCCTTCAAGACCTGAAAAAAAGATGGTGTGTTGTTATAACTGTTTACTAATTGCAAAACAAACCTGTTACTCCTACAGAGATTCTGATCTGTCCTGTGTCCTGTGCACACTTCCTGTGTTATCAAAAGGAGACCTCCTACTTATCTAGGACTACAGAATGATTAGTGAGAGTGGTTGAGTAGTTTCGCAAAGTACAACTGGTGGGGCTGACACCATGCAGTCCCAATAAGGCTGTATGTTGTCAGCCTGCACCAAGGCTTAAAGTGATATTTAAGTCAAAAAGTTTTAAGATAGTCCAAATGCTGATGAAATATCTCTTACAATGGATTCTGCTTCTTGATATTTAAAAGTTTTAGCTTCTTTCAGAATCAGCTGGTCCCCTGAGCACTGGCCCTGATATCCTGTTTTAGCCTGACTATTTTCCCTTGCAGGATTCTATGGAGCCACCCTTGTGTGTGTGTTAGTTAGCTGTGTGTGTCTCCACAAACACACATACACAGCAAAGCAAGCTGGTTCCTTTTTGTGAAGATGAGGAAGGGCAGAGATGCTGGAAACTGTCTTCAGTACTGATTTCAATTGAATAAAATAGATAAAGCATGTAGGGAGTGCCTCACTTACTGGAATTGTGGATTATATATTGGAGTGGGTGAACACCGGCATAGAGATGTTTGAGGACATTTGCAACTCACCTATCTGGTTATATATATATATTAGCGATGCACCGATGCTGGTTTTTCGGAATTGAGTATGAGTACCGATATTTTTCTTTGGTACTCGCCGATACTGAATACCGATACCGGCTTCCCGAGGTACCGTGGGCCCTGCTTATCAGGAAGCCAGGTGGTGGGTCGTGCAATTCCTGATTGCCTGGGAAGCCGGTGTTCTATCGAAAGAACACCGGCTTCACGTTCCCTTGCGATACTGCGAGGCAGCCTGGCTTCCTGACCAATTAGGAAGCTGGGCGGCAGGTCATGCAACAAGTGAAGCTGGCTTCTTAGATTCAGGAAGCAGGCCGGGCGGGTCATGACGTGCTGCCCGGCTTCCTGATCGGTCAGCTAGCCAGGCTGTTTAGCAACAATTGAAGATGGCTTCCTAGCCAATCAGGAGACCGGCAGGTGGGTCATGACCCAAAGCCCGGCCTCCTGATTGGCCGGAAAGCCGACTCCGTGCTCACTTGCGGCACTGCCGGTCAGAGGGGGATCTCCCTCTGAGCAGAAGTTCCAGTATCGGGGTAATGATCAGAGCATTTGAGGCGAGTTCTCGTACCCACCCAAATACTCGGTATCGGCACCGTTACCAGTATCGGTACAGCCCTAAGATATATACATATATACACACACGCATATTTGGCGATTGTGTCCCTTCAAAGAGTTTTCATTTTTAAAGATAGAGGGACTTGTAAACTTTTATTTTATCTACCTGAGACAGATATTGCAGTTTTCCAAGATCGTCGTAGTCAAGGTCTCTTTTGGAACCCAGAACTTCATCCACTTCGTCCTGGGCCCTGGAAGGTAAACAGAGTTTGTTGTTTAATATGATTAATATGAGACCGATGTGCTGTGAGTTGTGTCTGTTTAAACTGCAAAAGGTTTTAGAAGGTTTTATTTTTTTTTAAACTAAAACATCTAAGTTGATATTAAATAGTTAATATACAGAATCTAGTTTGATACGACACAGAAAAATGTTTTAACAATCAGGAATGAACATACATAAATGATACCCCATTACCCACAAGAACGGTTTGATTTGTTAAAGGATGATACATCTGTAGAGCCGTATGTTAATCTTATAAAGTGTCTCACTTTTTCAGAATGTCGGGGTTCCGTGCCAGTTCTATCACTGTGAATGATAAATGGTTGGCAGTTGTTTCTTGCCCTGAAAAGGACACAGATCTGTTTAAAGAGACAGTATAAGCAAGCACAAGAGCTAGCAATCGCCAGGGTTAGATTACAAGAACCAGAGAAAGAAAGCGAAGCAAAACTGGAGCTTGCTAATGACAGCCAATCTGATAACTTGCTGAAGGTGAAAGATAAAATCTGAGTGGTTGTTGTAGGATATTGCTACACATTTACCTTAATTTGCATTGCTTCAGTGTTTGGAAGCCATGCCCAGGGCCTCACTAAACTTGCAGCACCAGAATGGTTTAGATTATGTACATGGTCTCTGCCTTTCTAAATAGTCCTTCCACCTCCACAAAACGCAGGACATGAAAACTGTACTGAGGGATACACAGAAGCTACCACTGCTGCCAAAGAGACACTGTCACCTCTCCATTCTGGACAGAGTAACAGGGTCTACTCATAGCCTCAGCTCGCCGATATAAGCCCCCCTGCTGCAGGAATCCCCCCTGGGTATGTTCCATTGTCACAATTTAGCTGATGACACCCAAATCTATCTCTGCACTCCTCAGCTCACCCCTTGTGCATCACTAGTTTATTAACTGACATATCAGCATGAATGTCATACCACTTACTGGACTCTGACCTGTCCCTTTATCCCCACATCCAATTACAGTCCAAATCTTGTGGCCTTCACCTCCATAACATTTCCAGAATTATCCCTTTCTTAACCAATGACACCACCAAACTACTAGCTCACTCCCTTGTTATCTCTCACCTTGACTATTGCAACTCCACCCTTGTTGACCTACCTCTACATAGGCTATCCTCTCTTCAGTCTATCCGGAATGTTGCTCCCAGACTCATCCACCTTACCAACCACTCATTTTCTGCCATCCAGGGGCGTAACTAGAGGGGCCCCGTGATTGCCAGTTATGTCACTTGCAGAGCCCACCGGAGAGTGACCCTGCAGAGCCCACCTGCTCTTAGGTCGCTGGCCAGGGATGTAAGAGGAGGCGGGGTTGCTCTTAGGCGGGCCCCGCCTCCTCCTTCATTCCGAACACCGCTCTCATCTGCTGCAGCAGCTGGCTGCCACTGACACAGCTCCGCAGCGGCTGTGAGGGGAAATGCGCCGCGGCCGCTGCTGAGCTGTGTCAGTGACAGTCAGCACCCTTACATGCCATAGCGACCCAGGCGGCCCTGCACGGGCCCCCCTGTGCCCGGGCCCCATAGCGGCCGCCTGGGTCGCAATGGCAATTGTTACGCCACTGCTGCCACCCCTCTCTGCCTATTCCTCAACTGGTTTCCACTCACCCAACGAACTAAATTCAACTAACAACATATTACTATCTATTTATACTAACAACGGCATACAAAGGCAACCCCAACTCTGCCGCAATCTACATCACCAACCTTGTCTCAAATATCACCCAAACCATCATCCTCACTCCCCCCCTAGACCTCTTGCTCTCTAGCTCCCTGGGACCAGTGCGAACTGCAAAAATGCTGCATGCACTATTTTTGCAGATTGCACTGGAGCGGAATGCAGGGACTGATGTGCCACGCTTTCGGGTGCGGGCGATCGCACTGAGAACAGGGGGGCCTGGCTGCGGTGCCATTGACTTCAATGCACCACCACGCCCCTGAACGCAGGGAGCCGGCCGGGTTGCGTTCCAGTGCATTCCAGAGTCCGAACGCTCTGGAACGCAGTCTTTGTTGTGTGAACCGGCCCTTAGGCAATCCCTGAAAACTCACCTCTTCAGGGAAGCCTTTCCTGCCTCAGAACCCAAAACCTAAACTTTAACTTTCTCCAACAACTTATCCCCACACACTTACTACTTTTTTGTATCACTTACTCCTCTCCTTTTAGATTGTAAGCTCTCACAAGCAGGGCTCTGCTAACCCTCTTGTGTTGATTTGCATTGTAGCTATACTGTGCCCCTTTATTTTGTAAAGTGCTGCGCAAACTGTCAGCACTATGTAAATCCTGTATAATAATAATATCAGTTTTATATTAATCATTTTCTGGCCTCTCCTGAAAATGTTTCTATTGCATCAATATATATTTTTTTGTAGCACAGCAAAGAAAAGCTAATAATAATAATAATAATAATTTGGTGCTCCTAGGCCTATGTTTGTTGTGTCTTATTCTACATGCAGTTCTATCTGCTCATTTAAATTATTTTATGTTAATAGATTCGGTTACAAACCTGCGATGAAGAAAGTAACAAAATTATCCAGCAAACCTTCCATGTCACAACCACCTTCCTGGGCTGTGAAAAGAGGAAAGATAAAATGAGTCTTTCTTGGAAAAAAAAGAAAATACTTATCGCTAGATGTGTGATTAGCAACAAGATCGGAAACTCTGCCTTATTTTTTTCTAGGTATGGTCCCTATGTATGGTCTCTAGGTATGGTCTCTAGGTATGTTTTGTATCATGACCCATGCAAGCAGTAAAGAACGAGCATGGCGGAAAGTTCTTCTAAATGAGCTTTATTGCTTTTGTGTAGAATTGATCTTGTTATCTCTTCTATACATGATATTTCTTTTGACTTACCTTCTTCCCCTTTGAGGATCTGTGTGAGTATATCCACCGGAAAGTCGTCTCCCTCTTCAATTGCCTTTCTGCGTCTCTCAATGCATTCTCTGCCGGTTTTCCTGAGAAGTCTGATGCTTTCCTGAGTATCTTTTATATACTTCTGCTTTTCCAAAGAGAACTAGCAAGAAAGACATAACAGGGATAAACATCAAATAATGAGGTTCTCACTTAAGTTTAGTACACAGTATGTTAGTAGGGCCGGATTTCCCACAAGGCCAACCAAGGCCCGGCCTCGGGGCAGCAGGGGTGTGGAATTCCTATCTCGCGATGCCCGGGACATGCGGTTCCAGGCGCCGGGCGGGTAGTTGTTTTCTACATTTAGCCCTGCTTTGGGCAATGGGTAACCAGAGCTAGATTTAGAGAGTGGAAGCCGCCGTTTGTTTTGTACAAGTAATGTCGGTGATGTCACCGAGATCACTTATATTCAGCCTGCAGGTCTGCCATTCTTCATGCGGGGGCGGGTGGGGGGCGCATTGAGGAACCTGACCTTGAAGCAGCAGAGAGAGTAAATCCGGCCCTGTATGTTAGCTTTTAGGCTTCCCAACTGCAGGCTAAATTTTTTGAAAAGATACCCCTGATATTGTAAAGTAATAAAAATCCAACTCACGCTGCAGTACTCACCTCCTCTGCAGCGCTGCCCCCCCCCCCAAAAATGAAAAAACAAAAGCATTGGGAATTTTAATTGCATACTATATACTATAGCAATATACTATATACTACAGCAATATAAACTGGGTGTGGGGGGAATGCTCTCGTGCTTGACTACAGAATAAATATTGACCACCCAGGCCTGATTTTGGAGTTGAAAAATCATAATCTTTGCATGCATTAAAAATTAGGATACATTCAGACAGATCATTCCCCTCACAGAGACTATGGGCTAAGGGCATCAATCTACAGTACCTATTATGGGCCCACATTCCAAGACAGATTGGAAAACATATAAATCAAGTCCTCACCCTGATAAAAGGGTTTCTCATTTCCACGAATCCTCTCATAGCCAGGGATATGGCCTGAGGAAACGGAGTCTGATCATCTTCAATGGAATTCAGGTCCATCCCAAAAGCTACCTAGAAAAAAATAAGACAATTAATTAAAGTGTATGTTGAAGCATTGCTACATTAACCCTAAACCTCCCTCTGCCCCTCTAGAGCATGTCCCAGAAACAACTTTTATTACGACCTTGGAAACCATCACTAGGCTTGTAAATTGTTGCAGCGGGAGCTGCTGGGAGGTAATTTTCTACTGTTGTAAGCATGCCACCCATAACTACTTCTCCTAAGAGCCCCTTCCCTACACACAGTGTGCGGGCAGGTTCTTGGGTGTCAAGGCAGCACCATTGTTTTGCTGATAAAGAATCCAGCATGTGGAGAGGGGCAGAGAATGGTGTGTGTGTGTGTGTGGGTGTAGAAAAGGCACTGTGTTGTCAGGACAAACAAGATGTTAGAACCACACGCATTTTGAGCAGCAGTTGCACTAAGGCCGCATCCGATGTCCTATGTGCAATCTGGTAGTTCAGTTCAGATGCTGAATGTCTGCGTGTTGCAGATGCTGAGACAAATCAAAGTCTAGCCTTGAGGTGTCCAGATTGGGAGACCCCCATCTGCTGGTATTTGGGCAACCTTATCATTATCAGTAACAGAAAACCTCAATCTGCTCACTAGACGTACCTTTGAGATGACATCCAGAGTGACTCTGCACAGCATGTCGTGCATCCCAACCTCACTTTTTCCATTAGCCTTTTCCGCAAGCTTCTCCACTAAGTCCTCGGCTTTCTCATTGAAGGGCGCCATCAATCCAATCAGGTATCTGTATAACCAATACATTCTAGGTAACGCGGCCACTGCTTATCTAAGTTAACGCACAGTGCAGAGAACACCGTAATGTGTCACCTTGTATACCTCCATTACAGCAGTGCAGAGGGATCTTTCTTTACTAGTGCAACCAGGGCCGGTGCTGCCACTAGGCAAACTAGGCAGCCACCTAGGGCGCAGCCAGGGCTGGACCCTTTCGCTGCCACCGACTTACATCATACGTTGTGGCATTGAGCGATAATTTAGCGAGGAGGTGCTTGTTTCGGGGTTATTTGTTGGTCTGTTACCCTCAGCAGGGTTGTTGGCGTGTGTGATGGGGGCTAGGGGAATGTGATTTTGGGGGAGGGTGTTTCTGGTGTGTAATGAGGGGAATGTTGAGGGGAATGTTGCAGCATTGGTAAACAGGCCACTGTTGGGGACAGTGGGTGATAGCAGCAGGGGGTACATTTTGGTCAGTGGGAGACAACAGTGGAGCGAGCGGTCACCTAATTAGAGAGCCACTTCAGCTGCTTCTCGTCTGACTGGCCAACAGTGCTGAGTACTAAGGGGGTGCCCATGATGCTCTTAATCTGGCCCTGGGCGCAGCCACGATCAGTGGCTTCCTCACAGGATTGAATGATGATCGCTGGAGACGAAGCCATCCTGCATACTTCAGCCAATCCGAGATGGGGGAAGGGGGGGTGCAGGTAGCTGGTCTTGCTTAGGGCGCAAAATAGTCTAGCTCTGCACTCTAGCCCTGAGTGCAATCTCTTAAAGCTAGTCTGTCTAGAATATAAACTTTAAAAAAGATGGTCTCCCTGTAATAGCACAGATGGAAGACATATATGGGATCTCTTATACCTGACACAAGTTTTGTTTTCTCATTCTCAATTCACTTCTGAGATTTGCACGGCTTTTCCACGCAGCACAGTCCTCTCTGGCAGGGCAGTTACATACATAGTTACATAGTTACATAGTTACATAGTATTTGACCTGATTTACCCTAAGGGAGTTACATAACACTTGTAGGTCTTGTCCTTCCCCCTGACCTGTGGCTGGACAGTTAAAGTAGAATCAACATGTTCTGTGAACTGCACCACACTTGATTGGCTCCATTTGCTGCTTTTCTCTTCCTGCAGTCTGAGCTCTGCTGTACAGGGGGGTGGCAAGTAATTAATACCAAATTACATTTGGGAACTGAAATGCTCTGTGTGCATTAAAAAAATACATTCAAGAATGTAATAAGGTCTCCACTCTCTTCAAAGTTAAAATAAATCAATTTGGCTTTGTCAGGAGTTGGACTTTAGTGTTAGATATGGCCAGGGTAGGAAGGGGTTGTTAAAATAGCCCTGAAACTGAACTCCAGGCAGACATAAAAGACACAAATCAATGCAGCTTTGCATTTATCATCAGTGTAAATAACTGAATCTGGCCGGGTATCAGCTTCCTACAATCCCATGTACAGCAGAACTCAGTCAGGGAGAGCGAGAAGCAGCACAAGGAGCCATTCAATTGTGCTGCAGTGCTCATGTGGTAACAAAGAAAATACTGATAGGGGGACAGAAAGATGAGCTCATCAATCTGCTGCTTCTCTTTTCAATGTGCAGTCACAGCTTGCGGAAGGGACAAGACCTGTAAAGTAGGGTATACTCTGTTATATATATTTTTTTTTTTTT